>NC_138769.1:638315616-638440616 GCF_965119305.1 Pelophylax lessonae | reverse complement strand
GCAGGGGATCAAATACTTTTTTCCTTACTGTATGTAAGTCCACCATTGGGGTTTCTCACTAGAGCTGTTGACAGGGGACCAATAATCCAGCGCGGCAGATGTGCCCACACCAGCTGGTCTCTGCTGGTCCCCTTTTGCTGGTTTCACTGCTGAGACTTCTGTCCTGGATCCTGCGAGGACCCTGGCACTGGACATCTAATAGAAACTGTGACATGGACACCCATAAAAAGATCTACATCCTGTTACTATATATTTTCTGGTTTTCTCTTTCTTGATTTTGTATGGCCACCTAAACTTTTCAATAACCATAATTAAAACAAAAGAACCACATCCTATACACAGAAGAAGAGAGAAGATTCAGGACTGAAATATCAAGTGAACATGGACATAGGTGAGTAAAAAGAGCACAAAGGATTAGCTTTTTTAATTTTTATTGGCAGAGACTAGATTCATGGGTGGGGGGAGTCTGGAGTGTAAATTTAAATGTTTACATCATACAAATAATTTATACTGAAATTTATAGCTGATACAGAGTACACAAACTTAGCAGAGCTTACATTCTGCATCATTTACAAGAGAAAAATGCCAACATACCATATATGCCAATGTCCTCAGGGATCTCTTCCAAATAAAGTAACTCATACTCATCAACTGCAAGTCACCTTTGTGATAGAGGAATTGTTTGTCATTATAAGTTTCTCAGTTACACCAAGGATGCCAAAAGACTGACATTTTGTTTTTTAGATGGTATAAATATCCCAGTTATCGATTCTAGGTACGAGTTTCAGTTATTTTCCACATGCCCTGTGTTATAGGATTTAGATATTTAAGAATGTATGATATCCACACAGTACAACACAATAAAATTGCTTCTTTGATGCTTGCCTTAGGCAAGTTATCAAACCCTGGAGATCTAAGAGAGAACCATAGCTGGTTCTTGTACATAAGGATAAAAATGACAAACCCTGCTTTTTAAAGTGGACCCATCCTTAGAAATCAGACTTTACATTATCATTAAAGACTGTAAAGAGACTATTATTATCAACCAGACAGACCCCCATAAATGAGAAAACAGCGAAAGTATACTTATTTAGTACTATGTCTGCCCCATGTACCTTTAAACTTACAAACTATTCACAGAAACATTTTTTTTTTTTAACCACTTTACGACTGCTCACAGTAATATTACTGCGGCAGAGTGGCTCGTTATCGTCTGACGACGTAGTACTACGTCGTCAGACACTCCCCCTTCTGGGCGGCGCCTGCGCGCCGCCGGAGGCTCGCTCCCGCTGTTTTCATTCACAGCGGGAGTCGGGCCAGGGGAGGATCGCCGCTGCTCTTACCCGATCGTCGGGGATCGAGTCTGGAGATCTGCCCGCTGTGTGTAAACACAGCGGGCGGAACTCCATAGTGACAGGGAGTGACAGATTGGACTGTTCAGCATAGCTGGACATCCGATCTGTCCATGACTCACTCAGTCACCTCCCCCCCCCACACGTCAGTAAGCACCAGGCATACATTAACCCCTCCCTCTCCAATAAAATTAAACCCTTCCCTGCCAGTGTCATTTTTACAGTAACAGTGCATATATATAGCACTGATTACTGCAGTAATGTCACTGGTACCCCCAAAAGTGTCAAAAATGTCAGTCAAGGGTCCGATCTGTCCGCCGCAATGTCGCAGTCCCGCAAAAAAAATCGCAGATCGCCGCCATTACGCGTTAAAAAAAAAAACACCAAAAATGACAGAAATCTTTCCCTTTGTTAGTAAACGCAGTAACTTTTGCGCAAACCAATCAAAATACGCTCATTGCGATTTTTTTTACCAAACATAGGTAGCAGAAAACAAATTGGCCAAAATTTTTTAAAAAAATTGGTTTTTACATCTTTTTTGGGGGGAATTTCATATTTTCAAAATAAACGCTCTTTTTTTGTTTATAGCGCAAAAAGTAAAAATCGCACAGGTGATCAAATACCACCAAAAGAAAGCTCTGTTTGTGGGAAAAAAAGGATGTAAATTTCGTTTGGGTATGGCGTCGCACGACCGCGCAATTGTCAGTTGAAGTCGCACAGCGCCGAATCGCAAAAAGTGGCCTGGACGGAAGACAGCAAAATCCTCCGGTGGTAAAGTGGTTAAGAAGTACAGCCAAAGTTCGTTTGGCTGTACTTCTCCTAAGGAAAATGGGTTACAGGAGTGCAGAACGAACTGCATTCTTGTGACCTGTTTTCAGGCAGATAGCAGGCTGAAGCCCACTGTCAGCTGATGTCACAGATCCAGTCCAGGTTGGGCAAGCTCAGGACAATAAAGTCGGGATCCACCCACAACCCTGGAACAGCACCTGGCTCAGCCTCTCAGCAAGCCACTGAGAGCCTGAGCCAGCCTCTCCCACCCCCTTCACAGCCCAGCACTCCAGTGAGTGGGGTGGGGCAGAGCAGACATCGGTCACTGACAGTCACCAGCTCTCTGCTCACGGAGCTCTGAGAACCGAGCGATCAGCGGTCTAAGAGCTGGCAGTGGACAGATACAGATTTGGAGCAATGCTGCATCCATCTAGGTAAGTATGATTTTGAAAAAAAATAAATAACTCTTACCAATAAATTAGTATAACAAAGTTTTTAAAAGTTTATCTAAAGCAACTAGCTTTAACAGGTATTTTTAATGCAAGTTGGAATAATAAAAAGTCTTGAATTATCCTAAAAGAAATTGGAAATGCAGCTGGGAAGTAGAATTTCTGCTGGGAGTGACTGAACAGGGCTTTTACATCATTTACTAAAGCTCTCATAGATGCTGCAATGTGCTCCTAGGCTAAGTTTGGTGCAGCTGAGCCACATTTTTGCTGCCCCCTTAAGCTGCACATTGCAACAGACAGCAAACGCACCGAACGCAACACATTCAAATGAACAGGGAACTGCTGCAAACTCTCTGCAACTGCGTACAATGCACTCAGTTGCAGAGTGTTTGTTGGAAAAAGTGGGTTGCAACTGTCAATCACCTCTGAAAAGCAATCTGAACGCAGATATCTCTTCAGAGGAGTGGTGGATTTAGACAGCATCTTAATCTACCCTTATTCCAACATCTTAATCTTGCCCCTATTCTAGCCCAGTTTTACTGGTATGGACCATAGCTCTGTTACTAAACTCAGGATCCTGCATTTACTATATCTGGTCTCCCACAGTTAGGGATGGGCCAAACACCCCCCTGTTCGGTTTGCACCAGAACATCTCAAACAGGGAAAAAGTTCTATCGAACATGCAAGCTCTATTAAAGTCTATGGGACAAGGACATGAAAAATCACAAGTTCTCATTTTAAAGGCTCATATGCAAGTTATTGCCATAAAAAGTGTATGGCGACCTGGATACTGCCCTGGGGGACATGTATCAATGCAAAAACATTCTTTTAAAACAATCGTTTTTAAAGGAGCAGTGATTTTATTGATGCTTAACCACTTGCTGACCAGCTGCCGTATAACTGCCGGGCACCCGCGATCGCACCCATGAAGAGAGAACAGCGATCTGCTGTTGTAAACACAGCAGACCGTTGTTCTCTCAGGAATTAATACCGAGCCCTTGTGTTCCTCCTATTTAGAAACACAGGTCTCTGTATTGATTTCACAAGCACCATCCTCCTCACAGTTTGAAAACACCCCCTAGGCTCACATTTAACCCTTTGATCATCCCTGGGTTAACCCCTTCCCTACCAGTGTCATTATTACAGTAACAGTGCATATTTTTAGCACTGATTACTGTAGTAATGTCACCGGTCCCCCCAAAAGTGTAAAAAATGTCAGTTAGGGGTCTGATCTGTCCGCTGCAATGTCGCAGTCCTGCTAAAAATCGCAGATCGCCCCATTACTAGTAAAAATAGATAAATAAAAATTACATAAATCTTTCTCTATCGCGTAGACGCAATAACTTTTGCTCAAACCAATCAAAATATGCTTATTGGGATTTTTTTTACCAAAAATATGTAGCAGAATACAAATTGGCCTAAAATTATAAAAAAAAATATTTTTATTTATTTTTTATTGGGAATGTTATATAGCAGAAAGTGAAAAATATAGTTTTTTTTCAGAATTGTCTTTATTTTTTTGCTTATAGTGCAAAAAAATGATCAAATACCACCAAAAGAAAGCTCTATTTATGGGGAAAAAAGGACAACAATTTCATTTGGGTACATCATCGCACAACCACACAATTGCCCGTTAAGGTAACGTAGCGCTGAATCACAAAAAATGGCCTGGTCATTAAGGGGAGAAATCTTCTGGTCCAGAAGTGGTAAAGTGAGACAATAAAAATGAAAAATTCCTTCAAATATCGTGCCTAGGGAGGTCCCCTTAATGTGGCGTATCTGTATGATGTATGGAGCCTGCTGCAGCAATACTGACATTTCTAAAGGAATAAAATGTAATTTAAACTTGCTCGCAGGTGTAATGTATTGCTAGCCCCCCCCCCCCCTCCCACAGTCCATAATAGGCCCTTCGGGTCTGGTATGGATTTTAAGGGAAACCCCAGGCAGTGTGTAAAAAAAAAATGGTGTGGGGTCCCCCCAAATTCATACCAGATTTTTATCCAAGCATGCAGCCTGGCAGGTCAGGAAAGGGGGGGTGCGAGCGAGCGGTCCTCCTCCTGAAACACACCAGGCCACATGCCCTCAACATAGGGGGTAGGTGCTTTGGAGCAGGGGGGCTCTGCCCCCCACCCCAAAGCAACCCTCGGCTGTGGTTGTCGGGGTTTGCGGGGGGGGGCATATCTAAATCTGGAAGCCCCCTTTAGCAAGGGGGCCCCCAGATCCCAGTCCCCCCCCCTATGTGAATGGGTATCGGGTACATCGTACCCCTACCCATTTTCCGAAAAAATTTAAAAAAGTAAAAACCACAGAACACAGTTTTTGACAAGTCCTTTATTTATTTATTTATTTATTTATTTATTAAAAAGAAAATAATAGTGTCCTTCGATGTAAATACATCGTCAATCACTATGCCTGCAGGACCCAAAAAATAGAAAAAAATTACAAAACGCTTTGCCTCCTATCCGCCGTATGCCCGATGATAAGCTTTGACACCTCTTATATAGGCAATGGGTTGGGCCACCCAGTTACATCACCCAGTGGCACCGCACCCTTCTGACGTCACATGATGTCACATGATGCCATGTAGGCAGCAGCCTTATATAGTGTGGGGTGTGGACATCCTGGCTTTGGCCAATCATGGCTTTGACAGGACATTGTGCTGTGATTGGCCAAAGCATACAGGTCAGGTGCATGCTTTGGCCAATCATCAGCAATCAATGCACTGCAACAACGCAGTGCATTATGGGGCACTCATCGGCGGGTGAATTGCCTGCCAAGAGCCCCATTTGTTAGTTTGTGTTCAACTTACTTTCGACTTGAACACAGAGCCTACACAGAACATGGAAATGCAATTATTATAGTAAATATAAACTTCTAAATACCTTTTCTCATCAGCAGTATGTTGCAGTCTTATGACTTCTGTCAGTGTCTGTGTCATGTTTCACATGCCTTGTAATATACACCTTTAATTGTTATATGCAGTCTCCTGCCCCTGGTTCCTCCCCTTAGCTCAGTTTATCCTGTATAGATAGCTCCACCCCTTTGTTCATTTTCCCAGTAATGCATCTTATGTCTCATGGAGTGGATCACAATATCAACTTTTGACCTATCCAATGTTAATCGTTGTAAGATCCTCACAGTTTATGAATTAAACTTCACAATATCTTCAAGGTGTCGTCTGCATCGAGTCACTGTCTGTTTATTCAGCTAAGAATGGGTTATCGCTAATCTCATCATAAGTAAGTTACAGAGATCACACTTTCAATGCTTAGACTGGAGACGCAGAACAGTCTGGTTAAAGCATGTAGGAGGAGTTTTCATTTTACTCAGATTTTCCTTTGGGGCTGCATGAACCCTGACCCTCTGCCTGGACAGTACTCACAGTGCAGAGGATATTTAATGGGGTTTTAACAGTACCCTTTTGAAAAAAACAAAGAAAATTTTAAGATATAAAAGTTTAACATTTTATTAATACAACATTAAAATCCATATATTTAAAATTAAACAACCATCATCTCTCTGATCTGGTACAATGGTGTATTCACATCAAAGGTGGTCAAATGGTTATTATTCCCAACCTGTTTCACCAACTTCAGGCTTTCTCAGGGGATTAGTGAACCACTAGTTGTTTATTTACTATGACAAAAGAGAATTAATTCCATCAATGGTATAATAAATATTGCATAGCATAATCCATAATATATTTGACACAAAGAATACATAATTATTATTTTTATTTACCCTGCCCAGCCAACTTGTGCTTACCCAGGTGGACCCCTCTTAGTCACCAATTACTACTGTATACACCATGCATGGACAGGGAGGTCACTGTCTGGCTACAGGAGATGCACCAAGACCAAGCGAAAATAACAAATGGTCATGTAGTGAATATAAATGAAATAGGCAAGTCACCCGTCTGAAGTGTTACTGCGAACAGCTGATTGTCATACTTACACAATATGTAACTAATAAGAGATTAGACGAGGGCACTTATTTCCTATATCAAAGCCCATATCCATTGTAGATAAACAATGGTCTTATGTGTATCAGATACATTTTCACTCATATATCATTGTTACTTTTATCTATCGACTATTGCTAAAGTATTGTCTAAAATATACCAAAATCTATTGTTTATGCTTGAGCCCAGCGATAGTGTCTGGGTTTGAAACAGTCAAACTATGCTGCATATCTCTTGTTTAACTCCTTCACCCCCGGAAGGTTTTACCCCCTTAATGACCAGGCCATTTTTTGCGATACAGCACTGCGTTGCTTCAACTGACAATTGTGTGGTGTCTTTTTTTTTTACCACAAATAGAGCTTTCTTATGGCGGTATTTGATCACCTCTGCAGTTTTTATTTTTTGCGCTATAAACAAAAAAACAAACCACAATTTTGAAAAAAAAAAATATTTTTTTTACTTTCTGCTATAAAACATACCTAATAAAAAAAATTAGGCCAATATGTATTCAGCTACATATTTTTGGTAAAAAAAAATTCTAATAAGTGTCTATTGATTGGTTTGCACAAAAGTTATAGCATCTACAAACTGTGGGATACATTTATGGACTTTCAAATTTTAAACTGTATAAATGACACTGGCAGGCAAGGGGTTAATACAGGGGCAATCAATGGGTTAAGTGTGCTCCAAGGGAGTGCTTTCATACTGTGGGGGGGAGTGGATGCACTAGCTGAAACACAAGAGCTCTCTTTTCCTCCCTGACAGAACAGCGGTCTGCCTTGTTTACATAGGCAGACCATCGTTCTGTCATTCTGACAAACAATCGGCAGATCCGGTCGGTTACCGTACCCGCTGATTGGCTCCCGCTGTGTCCAACCACAGCAGGAGCGGTGCTTCGGCGGTATGCCTGTGCCCCCGAAATCTCATGCACAAAATCACATACATGTACCTGATTTTGCACAGCTGGGCCACCCTGCCGCAGTATATATGCGGCAGGTGGTCCGATAATAGTTAATAAGTTAGTCAGGCCACAATGCCCGGTAATGGCATAGGTTTTAAAGCTAGCACTTATTCAAAATTTCTATGGCACGATATAGCTATTCAAATTCATATATTGTTAATTAGAATTTAGTTCAGTATGTTATTACCTTTGGTAATAACAGGGTGGGCGGACTCAATATCAAACCCTATAGACTAAGACTGGGATGCCATTAAAGTTCATGTGCGTGTAAAGGCAAAAACATTTGTAAAAAGACACATCGACATACCAGGTAAACACAGCTACAGGTACAGACAAAAAACACAGCTGACATATTTGACAAAGAAAGAATACAGAAACAAAAAAGTCAAATCTCTTTGTGAATTATTTAATTGTAAGATCATTAAGTAGAAACATTACCACTTGCCACCGGCCCACCGTCAAACGCCATTGTTCTGGGCCGACATCATATGACGGCGGCCCATTCAGGCAGGGCAGGCGCACGATCGTGTGCGCGCCGCCCTGCACTGTCGGTGGCGGAGTGTCCCCGAGACACAGCGCATCACCGGCAGGGGGGAAACAGCCAAAGGGCATGGTTGTTTACCACGTGATCGGCTGTGATCTAATCACACAGCCGATCACAATAGGAGAAGACCGCACATGTGCGATCGGGAGCGCACTGCGCGGTCATGTCGGTGGCTCTGTGTTCCCTAGGACAATGACAGTGGCTGTTTACTACGTGAATGGATTCACAGCCGTTCACAAATGTAAATACAGAGCAGTAACTCACTGTTACTAGCTCTTCTCCCCTCTGTTTCCAGTGTGAGGAGAGCAGAGCCAGAAACAGTGTGTTACTGATCTGTGTACCTGTCAATGTAAAAGCACACCAATAAACGTCCCCATACAGCCCCCCCCCCCAAATGCACCTGTCACCCAACAGTCACCTAATCAGTGGTAGATAGCTGCCATAACGGCGGGCGGTCGGCTTTCAGATAAGGGTTGTCCCAGTGGCGGATTCGCCATGGAATTACCCTTATGGTGCAGGGGAAGAGGTGCCCCCCCTCCCGCCGCGTCCCAGATGTTTTCCCAGCTTACTGGACCTGCCGGCAGCGGGGAAAACTATCTTGTCCCTGATCCTCAGAGACAGGAAGTCGAGTGAGGGCAAGATGACCCTCACTCGACTCTATGGTCTTGGAGGACCGGAGTTAAGTCAAAAGTTGTTGCCTAGCAACCGGGTTAAAGGGCCGTTTTTTGGGGGTTTTTTTGTTTTTTTTTCTTTTTCAACAATTTTTTTTTTCTTTTTTAGTGTAGGTGTGGGGTCTTTTTGACCCCAGATCCCACAATAAAGAGAACCTGTCATGCCTGTTTCTATTACAAGGGATGTTTACATTCCTTGTAATAGGAAAAAAATTATCAAAACATTTTTTTTTTAAAACTGTGTAAAAATAAATAAATAATAAATAAATGAAATAGGAAAAAAAAAATTAAAGCGCCCTGTCCCCGTTAGCTCGCACGCAGAAGCGAACGCATACGCAAGTCCTGCCCACATATGTAAACTGTGTTCAAACCACACATGTGAGGTATCACCGCGATCGTTAGAGCAAGAGCCATAATTTGAGCCCTAGACTTCCTCTGTAACTCTAAGCTGGTAACCTGTAGAAATTTATAAAATGTTGTCCATGGGGATTTTTAAGTACCAAAAAAATTGCATTTAGAAGACTGTGTAAAAGTGTTACACATGTGGTATCGCCATACTCAGGAGGAATAGCAGAATGTATTTTGGGGTGCAATTTTTGCTATGTACATGCTATGTCTTAAAAATATTGCATAAATGGACAGCTTTTCATTTTCTTTCCACATTTTCCAAAAACTTGTGGGAAAAAAATGACATATTCAAAAGACTCATTATGCCTCAAAAATTATACGTTGGGCTGTTTGCTTTCCAAAATGGGGTCATTTTATGGGGGTTTCCATTGTCCTGGTGCTCCAGGGCCTTCAAAAGTGCGATAGCTTGTCAGGAAATTATATGTGTAATTTATGCTCCTAGAATGCCGGACGCTGCTACTTGGATGTTAGGCCTCTGTATGTGGCCAGGCTGTGAAAAAGTCTCACACATGTGGTATCGCCATACTCAGGAGGAGTAGAAGAATGTGTTTTGGGGTGTAGTTGCAAGTATACATGTGCTGTGTGAGAGAAATAACCTGTTAATACGGCAATTTGTAAAAAAAAAAAAAAATCTTCATTTTGCAAAGCATTGTGGGAAAAAATTACAACTTCAAAAAACTCACCATGCCCCTTATTAAATACATTGGAATGTCTACTTTCCAAAAAGGGGTCATTTGGGGGGTATTTGTACTTTCCTGACTTTTTAGTGTCTCAAGAAATGAGATAGGCCTTCAGTACATCAGGTGCGATCAAGTGAGGTCAATTTTCAATGATTAGCACCATAGCTTGTGGACTCTATAACTTTCACAAAGACCAAATAATATACACTTATTTGGGTTATTTTTACCAAAGATAAGTAGCAGTATAAATTTTGGCCAAAATTTGTAAAGAAAAATTACTAATTTGCCAAATATTATGACAGAAACAAAGAAAAATGCGTTTTTTCACAATATTTTCAGTCATTTTTTATTTATAGCACAAAAAATAAAAAACCCAGTAGTGATTAAATACCATCAAAAGCTCTATTTGTGTGAAAAAAAGGACACAAATTATTTATGGGTACAGTGTTGCATGACTGAGTAATTGTCATTCAAAATGTGAGAGCGCTGAAAGCTGAAAATTGGTCTGGGCAGGAAGGGGGTAAAAGTGCACTGTAGGCAAGTGGTTAAAGAAAACTCAATTATTGGGACCCCCTAGGGCAGGGGTATTGAATTTAAATTCATGAGAAGGTCCAGTCAGTAAAATTTTCTTCCAGCCGATGTCCGAATCATATGTTTGGCTCTCAATGGCACCTCTGCACAATGGGCAAACGTGGTGCGTCTTTACGAGTGCAAGATTGCATGGTGCCACAGGCCCATACTGCTTTTAGTACAGCGCAATTAGAAAAAAATGTTTTTGCGTTTCTGCTTTTAAGGCAACCCACTGAAATAAATAGGCTGCCTACGTGCGTTATGCAATAATGTGAACCTAGTCTCAGATCCTTCACATCACTATCCTTTTTATTACATCAGTGTTTTCAGTACCCTGCAAATCACCCCCCCCCCCCTCACAATACAGTCCTCAGCCTCCCTTCACATTCTTGTCTGCGACCCCCCTTTATATCACCCCCTACTTTAAATTTCAGTTCCCAGTCCCTTTCATATCACCCCCACTTCACATTCCTGTCCTTGTCCCCTTTATAGTACCCTTCTATTACATTGCAGTCCCCATCCCCCCTTCACATTCCTGTCCTCACCTCCTTTATAGCACCCCCTTCACATTTCTGTCCTCAACCTCTTTATAGCACCCCCCTTCACATAACTGTCCTTACCCCCTTCACACTGCAGGTCCCAGCCCCTCTCCCCTTAACATTCCTGTTCTCACTCCCTTTATAGCATGCCCCCCCCCCCCCCCCACCGACATTCCTGTGCTCCCACCTTTTTTTAGAACCACCTTCACATTTCTGTCCTCACCCTCTCTGTAGAGCCCCATCCCCCTTCATATCACTCCCTTTACATTTCTGCCCTGTCTTTTTTCTATCACCCCTCTTTCCCCCTTTACATCAGCAGTGCCTTCTTCCCTTTCCTACCTTACACAGGGCACAGCAGCTGACATTGGAAGTGCAGCAAAGGGATGGGCGGAGGGCGGGACCTGCCCCAGTTAACTGATTGGTTGCTAGAATACAGGGTGGTTCTAGCAACCAATCGGGTAACTGGACCAGCCCCCGCCCTCCGTGAATCTCTGTGCTGCTCCTCCGATGTCAGCTCTGTAAAGACAACAGAGGTGGCGGGCAGCGGCTGCGAAGGGAAAAAAGCAGATCCTAAATTGCGCGACTACGGTGGGGCCGGATGGAGCATTGACTCGGTCCGGACTTGGCCCATGGTCTGCCATTTAGTGATGCCTGCCCTAGGGGAATTTTTAATATTTTAATTACAGTTGTCTTTGTGGCTTGTAAAGACAGAGCTTTGAGTCAGCAGTACATTTCCATTACCCAAACAATCAACTCCCTGGCAGAAATGTGTGAAATTCAGAACAGGCAGAATCTGGAGCTTCTGTCTTCAGCCTGTTTAGTTAAAGTTTGAAAATA
Organism: Pelophylax lessonae; assembly: GCF_965119305.1. Lineage (NCBI taxonomy): Eukaryota > Metazoa > Chordata > Amphibia > Anura > Ranidae > Pelophylax > Pelophylax lessonae. The sequence continues at coordinate 638,428,876 of NC_138769.1, read as the reverse complement.
AAAGATTAAAAATGATTGGTTGCCATATAAAGCTGCTTCGGATTCTGGCTTATCCAGTTTTAAGAAAATTCCCTTACTTGTGTTTTTTTTGCAGTAGTCTACCCCTTAAATCCCCAGGTAGTACTTCATGGAGTTTTTTTTTTTTTTTAAATAAATGAATGACATGTATTTACTTATAATAAATATTTAAAAACCCATGCTATTCCAATTCTTAAAAAAAAAAACAAAAAAAAACCTGGCATATCTTAATGTGCATGTAAATCGATAAAGCTCATGCCTTTGTTATTATTAAAAACCAGTAAGGGAGACAGGCTCATCTGATATTGATAACAGTAAACCATGCATGAAACAGGGACATCGAGGAACAGTCCAAGCAGGTTTGTCTGGCACTTTAATTTAGCAAGGCCGTAAATAAATACAGTTTTAATGAAGGAAGGCTTTATACAGCAAGTCCATAACCTAAAGCTGGTCATACACTAGAGGATTTTTGAGTAAACCAACATTCATATGAAAACTCTCAGACTATTCGATGATTTAAAAAATGTCATTTGAAAGCACTTTTAAAATTTTGTTTGCTTTTAACATTTGATTTCGGAACAAATAAACTTTCCCAAATGAAAACCACATAACGCTGTTAGAAATGCATTCATTCAAGAAAACAAAATTCCCATTCTGCTCGTTCAAATTGCTTCATCACTACAGTTGAAAACAAATGTTGATTTAACCCCATTGATGATTAGAAAATGAAACAAACAAAAATGTTTTAAAGAAATTCTAGTAGTGTATGGCCATCTTAAAACAAACTAAACTTCTGCACATCTGAGCCACTACCTTAACTCATACAAGGTCCTGACTAAGAGGATCTTCCCTAATGGGTTCCCCTAAAATAAACAGGCAGCTCTTGTACCTTTTAGAACCTTTTTTATGAACTATCAGCAGCCAGATTTTCACCCAGCAGTAGGCTCTTACAACAGAGAGAGAGCCCTGAGCATCAGTTAGCTCACAGTAAACAAAGGCATGTGGACAGCTGAACCTTAACCATTCAGGCCCAGAAGGTTTCACCACCTTCCTGACCAGAGCACCTTTTGCAATTTGGCACTGCGCTACTTTAACTGGTAATTGCGCGGTCATGCAATGCTGTACCCAAACAAAAATGATGTCCTTTTTTTTCCACAAATAGAGTTTTTGTTTGGAGGTTATTGATTACCACTGGGATTTTTATTTATTGCAATATAAACGAAAAAAAAGACTGGAAATTTTGAAAAAATATCCAATAAACTAAATTTTTGTAATACATTTAGGGCAAAATGTATGTAACTACATGTCTTTGGTAAAAAAAAATCTCAATAAGCGTATATTTATTGGTTTGCGCAAAAGTTAAAGTGTCTACAAACTATGGTGTGTATACTGGAATTTACGCAGCTTTTACTTTCTGACTGCCTATCTCATTTCTTGAGGTGCGAAAATCGCAGGGCAGTGCAACCACCCCCCCCCCCAAATGACCCCTTTTTTGGAAAGTACCCATTGGAATTTGCTGAGAGGCATGTTGAGCCCAATAAATATTACATTTTTTTCTCACAAGTGTTCGAAAAATGACAAAAAAAAGAAAACATTTTACAAAAAGTTGTCACTAAAGGATATATTGCTCACACATGCCATGGGTATATGTGAAATGACACCCCAAAATACATTCTTCTGCTTCTCCTGAGTACAGGGATACCACATGTGAGATACTTTTCGGCAGTCTAGCCAGCGGACAGGACCCCCCGAAAACTAATCACCGCCTTCACGCTTTCTAAGGGCATAAATTGCTCATTTCACTTTGCAACTACCTATCGCAGTTTCCGAGGCCTCAAATGCCAAGATAATACAATACCCCCCCCCCCCCAAGACCCCTTTTCGGAATGTAGACACCCCAAGGTATTTTCTAAGAGGCATGGTGAGTATTTTGCAGATGGTGCTTTTTGCTAACCCTTACCTCTGTTAAAAAGTACAACATAGCACGCCCCCCGGTGCTCACCGTGTGACCCGGACGTGGCGCCTCAATGAAAACCTCCTGGATGACCCCTCCATTTTGGATCAGGTTACTGGAGAGGTGCACTCCTATTTTGAGCTTAACTCTTCGCCTGATGTCTCCCCGTCCGCTGTCTGGGAGGGCCATAAGGCTGTGATAAGGGGAGTCCTCATTTCGCACGGTGCACGATTGAAGCGGCAACGACAGCAGGAGATTTCTGACTTGCTGGATCATATCCACGATTTGGAAATCAAACATAAGCGTGCCAGGGCTCCTGAGGATGCTCGTTCCCTAGAGGAGCTCAGGAACACCTTGTCTTCCTGCCTGGACAGACGGGCCCGGGATAGGCTGCGCTTCTGGGCACACCGTTTTTATGAGCATGGGAACAAGTGTGGTCGCTTGCTGGCCCGAATGCTACATAAAAGGTCGGAAGTCCGGCATGTCCACGCCTTGGAGACTCCTGAGGGCAAAGTTGTCAGTTCCCCTCGCATAGCCACTTGCTTCCAACGCTTTTACGAGTCCCTGTAACATCTCCCTCGGGCTGGGGGGGGTCAGCCGTCCGACATTCAAGGCTACTTGGCAGACTCCGGACTCCCCAGGCTCCCGGATGGGGTCCTGGAGGAGTTGGAGGCTCCCATTACCGAGACGGAGGTGAGCAGGGTGGTATTTGGCTTGCCTGCAGGCAAGAGCCCGGGCCCGGATGGCTTCACAAACCACTATTATAAGTCCCTGCTCCCCGTTCTTGGCACCCATATGTGTACCTACTTTAACGCGGTGTCGGATGAACGGCCCCTCCCACCTGAGGCGCTGTTGGCCCACATTGTAGTACTTCCGAAACCGGGTAAGGACCCCCACCACTGTGCCAACTATAGGCCCATCTCTCTCCTCAACGCTGATACCAAGCCTCCAAGACCATATCGCGTCCTTGATCCACCCTGACCAGGCGGGATTCATGCCCCTCCGAGAAGCCCGGGACAATACTGTCCGGGCTCTCCATGTGCTCCACTGGGCTCAGCATGGACCGGACAGACTTCCCTGTCTGGCTCTATCCCTGGATGCGGAGAAGGCCTTCGACAGGGTGGCCTGGCCATACCTGTCGGGGGTCCTTCGATCTCTGGGGCTCGGGTCCCGTATGTTGGGGTGGATCTTGGCCCTATATCACGGCCCAAGTGCCAGGGTCAGGGTGAACGGGTTGCTGTCGGATCCCTTTCCCATTTATAATGGCACCTGACAGGGTTGTCCCCTGTCACCCCTTCTTTTCGCCCTGGCCCTGGAACCCTTTTTGAGGAGAGTGAGGGCACTGTCTGACATTGCTGGTGTTACGGTGGGTGGTACGGAACATAAGGTGTCGGCATATGCCGATGACCTGCTGTTCTATCTTACCCGACCACAGCTCTCCCTCCCTGTACTGGTACGAGAGCTGGATCTGTTCGGGCGACTTTCCAATTTCAAGGTCAATTATGATAAATCTGAATTGCTACCTATTCATGTACCCCCCGACCTGGCTTCGACTCTACGGCGATCCTTTGGCTTTAGATGGCGGGAGGACTACCTCCCATACCTCGGCGTGAACATCTCCCCTGACTTGAAAACTCTATATGACAAGAACTTCGGCGACCTGCTGGCGCGTATCCATCTTGACCTGGAATCGTGGGCATCCCACTCGGTAACTTGGTTTGGCCGCATTAACGTGCTTAAAATGACCATCCTTCCCCGGCTGATTTATTTGTTCAACACGGTCCCCATGCATTTACCGGTATCCTTTTTTAAACGTCTGCGGCGGGCTTTTCTAAAATTCGTCTGGAGGGAGGGGAGCCCCCGCCTGGCCTATGCTGTCCTCAGGCGGACGAAAGCCGATGGTGGCGTCGGGCTTCCGGATGTTACATTGTACTATAAAGCTATGGCATTAGTTCGTATGCTGAATTGGGCGCACGACGGTCAGTCTAAACCTTGGGTCCCCTTGGAGAAAACGCTGGCGGGCCGGAATCTTGCGGGTGCCCCGTGGATTCCTTCGGGCGATCGTGGACTGTCGGCCTGGACGTCACCCCTGACTGTGGCCACACTCCGCATCTGGGATGGCCTTAATGCGTCTGGCGCCATGTCTTCCGGCGTGTCCCCTTTGGCTCCCCTGGGGGGATTTCCCTGGTTCCCCCCGGGGGAGGATGTACGCTTTTTTCGCTCTTGGAACGCTGATGGCAAACTGTACTGCGGGAAATTTGCCCCGGCAGGCACTTTGCTGCCCCTTGCGACTTTGCGCGATCGCTTCAGCGATTTTCCGATGTCTGACTGGCGCTATAGGCAACTGACTGACTTTTTCGTCACACTCCCAACTGCTCCACGCCCGATAACTGGCCTCTCGGACTTCGAGAAGTGGTTTGTCGACCCTCCGGAGTCCCGCCACCTACTGTCGCACATGTACAAATTGTTATTGAGCGGGGTCTCCTCCTCGCCTCCCTATTTCATGAAGGAATGGGAGAGAGAGCTGGGGGTGGAATTTTCCCCTCCACAACTCTCTCGCATTCTGCGTTTGACCCATGTCTCCTCTATTAGCACCAGGATACAGGAGTCGGCCTATAAATTTGTGGCCCGCTGGTACAGGACCCCTGCCAAGTTGGCTCGGATATTTCCGGGCTCGGACCCCCATTGTTGGAGGGGCTGCGGTCAGGTGGGCACTTTCCTCCACATTTGGTGGGAGTGTCCCCTACTGCAGCCCTTCTGGGACGCTGTACATCTTTGGGTATCCAAGCTGTCGCTCACCCCTCCTTCCCGTGCTCCCCTTCAATACCTGTTCCATGATACACACTCCTCGATCAAACGCTACAAACGTAGTATAGTTCCTTTCCTGCTGAACGCCGCCAAGTGCCTCATACCGAGGCATTGGCGGAGTTCCGCCTGCCCCACGCTCTCTGAGTGGAAAAAGGAGGTCAACCTAGTGATGGAAGCCGAAAGACGTGTTCTCACGTCACAGGGTAGGGAGGAACGCTTTAAGGATACTTGGACGGGGTGGATGTATTACTCTGATGAGATCTCGGATGAACACACTCCTAATATTAGCGGCTGAACTCTAGGACTCCTACCTGGTCTTCTCCAGCCTGGGGCCCGCGCCCCCTGCCCGGACCTCCCTTTCCCTACCTGTTTTATCCTTCATGTTTGTCTTTTCCCCTATACTATCTCTCTCCCCCCCCCTCTTTTTCTTTTTTTTTTTCTTGTCTCTCTGAGGCCAGTAGTCGATTCTGCGGCTGTATAAACTGTAACACGGACGTTAATGTGTACAGATGCTGGAACTGTGTGTGGTGTCTGTTGGGCCCTCCGGCCTCCTCTGCGGGGATCCCTTTTTTTGGGCGGCACTGACAGACACAGCGCATCCTGGGGGTCCATAATTGTATTTGCTGTTTGGCCGATATTGGCACACGCTTTCACAATGACTGATTAATTGACCCCTATGGACTTTTTTTGTTTCACTAATGATGTCCGGACTGAACATAATGCCGATTGGGCCTTTTCTGTGTTCTTTTTCTCCTACATGCACTTATGCACTTCTTTGCTATTTTATATTTCTGTATGTTGTTTTGAATTTGTTAAATAAAGATTATTTAAAAAAAAAAAAAAAGTACAACATAGGACAAAGTAGTGAAATCACAGGTACATTGTCATATGAGAGCTAGAGTGTGAGGGGCTTGCGCTTAGGAAACCTCGGTTCGGTGAATATAAATAAAACCAATAACTCAGTAGTAAATCAATAAATTAAATACATAAGCTGCTGCTAGGTAGAAAAGGTGATACCTTTCAAACAATACTGAAAAACTAAGTACCTGCGCTGCTTAAACCGAAACCATAAACATAAACATCAGTTGTGCTAATAAATAAATATCATCATAAAGTGCTCGTGCAAATAACTGTGCAACTGTGTATATAAATATAACAGCATAAATATTATAAATAAACTCATATGTGTGACATATCATATATCAAAAGTAATTATAAATATAAAGTTCATAACAATAAATATCTTCCAAACTGAATAAAGTGCAAGTCTCTTGTGCTACTATAAGTGCTCCGTGCTCAAGGTATATGGATAAAGTGCCGGTGCTCAGTCCTTGTGAGTTAGTGCTCCCCTCTCGGTCCCACACTCACCAGAAGCAGAGAGTAATATCGCCTTAAAACTGGTTGTATAAGGTAACCGCCTCTTATGGATCACCAACAGATATAAGCTGTAGATCTCCTGTGCCTCTATATCCAGGTAAATATCCAGGTGATGCTCCCCAGTATCATAAAAAGAAAAGGGCCATCATCGTGCAGTATGTTCTAAAAGGTTTATTTTCCACGCAATAAAAAGATACACTTACAAAACATAAAGAATCAATCCGCCTTTAGCAAACCCACGGGACGCCAAACGAATGGCCGTGCGTTCCACCCGTGTAACCGGAAGCCGGAAGCCGGAAGAGGTTGCAGCCGGAAATGACGTACTACGTGTTCGGACGTCTTGACGCGTTTCGCTCCGCCAATCAGAGCGTTCTCAAAAGCCAGGCTTTTGAGAACGCTCTGATTGGCGGAGCGAAACGCGTCAAGCCGTCCGAACACGTAGTACGTCATTTCCGGCTGCAACCTCTTCCGGCTTCCGGCTTCCGGTTACACGGGTGGAACGCACGGCCATTCGTTTGGCGTCCCGTGGGTTTGCTAAAGGCGGATTGATTCTTTATGTTTTGTAAGTGTATCTTTTTATTGCGTGGAAAATAAACCTTTTAGAACATACTGCACGATGATGGCCCTTTTCTTTTTATGATACTGGGGAGCATCACCTGGATATTTACCTGGATATAGAGGCACAGGAGATCTACAGCTTATATCTGTTGGTGATCCATAAGAGGCGGTTACCTTATACAACCAGTTTTAAGGCGATATTACTCTCTGCTTCTGGTGAGTGTGGGACCGAGAGGGGAGCACTAACTCACAAGGACTGAGCACCGGCACTTTATCCATATACCTTGAGCACGGAGCACTTATAGTAGCACAAGAGACTTGCACTTTATTCAGTTTGGAAGATATTTATTGTTATGAACTTTATATTTATAATTACTTTTGATATATGATATGTCACACATATGAGTTTATTTATAATATTTATGCTGTTATATTTATATACACAGTTGCACAGTTATTTGCACGAGCACTTTATGATGATATTTATTTATTAGCACAACTGATGTTTATGTTTATGGTTTCGGTTTAAGCAGCGCAGGTACTTAGTTTTTCAGTATTTTCAACATTGTCATATGAGTATGTCAGGAGTTATGTTGTTATGTTAAGTTAGTTGACATTATTAGAGACAATTCTAATTATGTCTGCTATCTTATAGCCATTCCCATATCTGATTTTTAGACTACAGTGATGGTGCCATCAGGGGGGGGGTGGGTTCAGGAACAGGGAGAGAAGATGTAAGTCTGCACATCCACTTTCTCACAACTCTAGGGCTTAGGGAATAGAGCAGTTGCAGAATAACTACTCTTGGTTGAGAAGAAGTCTAAAGTAAGGTTACAAGATTTTTAAAACGAAATGCAGGAACATCCCACCAACGACACCAACTTTTAATCACATCCTCAAAACCACACACCCTCTCAAACAAATGGTCTCAGACTTTTGGAAAAAAAAGACATACATTCAAGGAATAAAGACACATTAGGATGAATTAAAAAAGGAAGCACGAAGATATGTATACATAAATAAAAGGGATGCCTTTGGAGGTATCAAGAAGAAAAATGTGGTAAGTGTAGTATGCCGCCCACTAAACATGAGGCATGAGCAATAAAGTAGGTGTTTCTTTGTATTGTATGGCTTGTAATGTGGGAATATAATAAACCCTAGCATTGGTGTAATTTTAATTGTAAAATATATACCTATTTGACCTTTTTAGATTCAATTGGAGACTTGGCCTTCGCTTTCATTAACAGTGCAGGGGTCAGAAGTAAGTAATGCAGGGTTCAAAGGTCAATAGTAAGTAGCAGAGCACAAGGATCTGGAGTATGTAATGCAGAGTTCAGAGTTCTGTAGCATGTAACACAAAATGTAGGGGTCAGGTGTATATGACACAGAATGCAGGGACCAGTAATATGTAATTCAGAGTGCAGGGTTCAGGTGTATATAACACAGAATGTAGAGCAGTGGTTCTCAATTCCGGTCCTCGGGACCCACTAACAGGCCAGATTTTAAGTATTACCTTGGGGGATGCAGACTAGAATACTGCAATCACTGAGCAGCAAATGAGATCACCTGTGATGTAATTTAGTTATCTTGCAAACCTGGCCTGTTGGTGGGTCCCGAGGACCGGAGTTGAGAACCACTGATGTAGAGGTCAGTAGTAAATAACTCAGAGTTCAGAGGTCATTAGCAACACAGACCTTAGTAGTAAGTAATGCAAAGTAATGCAAAGTTCAAAGGTCTGTGGCAAACAAATAAATCCACACATCTGTTATTTTTCACTTCAGCTCCAAAAACGTTGCTGCTATTGAGCTAAGCTGTGCTCCAGTTTCCTCCATATCTGTACATACATACACCTTAAAACTCTTGCAAACTCACTGCTCTGTTACAGTTCATCTATACAGCATTGAACACTAAGGATGATCGAACTTTTGAAAAGTTCGGTTCGACCAGAACACCCGAATTTTCCAAAAGTTCGGTTCGGATTTCAGAACCCCATTGAAATCAATGGGACCCGAACTTCGGTAATCAAAAAACACCATTTTGAAGCCCTAAAACCCAATAAATGCCCCTAAAATTGCCTAGGCTTCTGGGTCATGCCCCATTAACTATTAATCACACAAAAAAAGTTCTTAAAAATTGTCATTTTTGATAAAAAAAAGCCAATTATTGAAAAAATTAAAAAAAAAAGAGAGATTTTTTGATTTTTACTTTGGATTTAGTATCTGGGGGGACTAAAATGTGTGCATGTGAAAGTTCAGCTCTGTAGCATGTCGAGAACCATGAAAAAAAAAAAAAAAAATTTCAGTAGAACAGGGATGTGGGTCGGGACCCTCCTTTAACTTTAACACCTATATGATCTTTTTTTCTGGTTCTGGACATGCTACAGAGCTGAAACTTCACAGGTACACCTTTTAGACCCACCAGACACAAAATCACACAAAAAAAAAGTTCTTAAAAATTGTCATTTTTGATAAAAAAGCCAATTTTTGAACAATTAAGAAAAAAAAGAGAGATTTTTTGATTTTTACTTTGGATTTAGTATCTGGGGGGTCTAAAAGGTGTGCATGTGAAGTTTCAGCTCTGTAGCATGTCCAGAATCATGAAAAAAAAAAGATAATTTTTCAGTAGAACAGGGATGTGGGTCGGGACCCTCCTTTAACTTTAACACCTATATGATCTTTTTTTCTGGTTCTGGACATGCTACAGAGCTGAAACTTCACAGGTACACCTTTTAGACCCCCCAGACACAAAGTCACACAAAAAAAGTTCTTAAAAATTGTCATTTTTGATAAAAAAGCCAATTATTGAATAATTAAAAAAAAAAAAAAAAAAAAGAGATTTTTTGATTTTTACTTTGGATTTAGTATCTGGGGAGTCTAAAAAGGTGTACATGTGAAGTTTCAGCTCTGTAGCATGTCCAGAACCAGAAAAAAAAGGATTGTTTGTATTAGAAAACTTTCTGACAGGGGGTTTGCTTAGCTCCTGTAACACCTTGCCGGTTTAATAGAAGGCATTTTTTTTGGGATCTTTGCAGTCAGGAAAAACATCTGAACTTGTGTATAGTGGTACTGTGCACAAGTTCTGATGTTTTGCCTGCCTCCAAAAACCCCCAAAAAATGCCAGCAAAAACACACCTGGGCATTTTATTTTTTGACGCTAGCGTTTTTTGGCATTTTTTTGGGTTCTTTTGAGGCAGGCAAAACATCTGAACATGTGTATAGGGGGTATATATAGACATATATGTCTGAATATATACCCCTAGACATATATAGGTGTGATAGTAGCAGAAATATATTACTGTAAATGATTTCATTAGCGCAAGCATTTATTTCTGCTACTATCACACCTATATATTCTTGATCTTTAAGGATAGTTTACAGACGGGTATGGTGCCAGCTGATTGGAAAAAAGCCAACGTGGTACCAATATTTAAAAAGGGGCCGAGATATATCCCGGGTAACTATAGGCTGGTCAGCCTAACATCAGTAGTCTGCAAAATTTTTGAGGGGATGATAAGGGACCACATACAAGACTTTAGTAATGAAAACGGTATTATAACTAGTAATCAGCATGGATTCATGAAAAATCGTTCGTGCCAAACCAATCTATTAACCTTCTACGATAAAGTGAGCTGCCACTTAGATAAAGGTAAGCCTGTGGATGTGGTGTATCTGGACTTTGCAAAGGCCTTTGACACCGTTCCCCACAAACGCTTACTGTACAAACTAAGGAAGGTAGGTATGGACCATAAGGTGAGTACCTGGATAGAGAACTGGCTCCAGGGGAGAGTACAGAGGGTGGTGATTAATGGGGAGTACTCGGATTGGGCGGGTGTGGAAAGTGGGGTCCCCCAGGGTTCTGTCCTGGGACCAATCCTGTTTATTTATTCGTAAATGATCTAGAGGAGGGGATATCTAGTACAATCTCAGTATTTGCAGATGATACTAAATTAGGCTTGCCAATATCTTCTATGCAGGATGTGGAAATCTTGCAAGCAGACCTGAACAAAATAACGGGGTGGGCAACTACATGGCAGATGAGATTTAATGTTGAAAAATGTAAAGTAATACACTTGGGGGCCAGAAACCAGAAAGCAAGCTACTCACTAGGGGGGGAACCTCTGGGTGAGTCTAGGATGGAAAGGGACCTGGGGGTACTGGTAGACAACAGGCTTGGCAGTGGCATGCAATGCCAAGCCGCCACAAGCAAAGCCAACAGAATACTGGGTTGTATAAAAAATGGGATTCACTCCAGAAATAAAGAGATTATTCTTCCACTCTACAAGACTCTGGTCCGGCCACATCTGGAGTATGCTGTCCAGTTCTGGGCACCGGTCCTCAGGAAGGATGTGCTGGAACTGGAGAAAGTCCAGAGAAGGGCAACAAAAATAATTAGGGGAATGGAGGACATCAGCTATGAGGAAAGACTACAAGCACTGAACCTATTCTCTCTGGAAAAGAGACAATTGAGGGGGGATATGATATCAATGTACAAATACTGTACTGGCGACCCTAGCATAAGGAACAAACTATTCAGAGAAAGGAGATACAATAAGACACATAGCCACTCACTAAAACTTGAGGAAAGGCGGTTTAACCTTAAAGTGCGTAAGGGGTTCTTCACTGTAAGAGCGGTAAGGATGTGGAATTCTCTTCCAAAAGCAGTCGTATCAGCAGGGAGCATTGATAGTTTCAAAAAACTATTAGATGGACACCTTAAAGACCACAACATACAGGGGTATACAATGTACGGTTAAAAGCAAACACACACACACATCATAGGTTGAACTGGATGGACTGATGTCTTTTTTCAACCTCACTAACTATGTAACTATGTAACTGGCAGTGGCAGCCCCTGCCGCATAAAAAATGCTTGGCTGGTGAGAAGCCATATTCCAGATTCCCGAAGCTATTCAGAGAAATGATCATTTCTCTATAGCGGTCACCCTGCTATGGAAGGGTTTTGTCACCCTGCCATAGCAGTCACTGCCAGTTAACCCTATACTACACTACGGTCCCCTGACACTTCATACTTTCCCTACAGAAACTGAATTTTTGAAGCTAACTAAAGTGTAAAGGAGCACTCTAACTACACTAGATATCCCTTTCCTCACACTAATAAATAGCTAAATGACACTTTTAAAGTAAAATTAACAGAACTGCTTCCACTCTCTTCCATGTCCAGTATAACAATGCTAGGAATATGGCGGGGGCGATCTTATATACTGGGGGGCGTATTCACTAATGATTGGTCTAGGGACCCCCTAGTCACTCCACCACATTCCTAGCATTCTCCTGCCCCCTCAATTGGCTTTTGCTAATGGTTCTGGTCCAATCACTGGCTTTTAAAGCCCATTTCCTGAAGCATTGCATTTTGGTCGGTTCTGGTTGCCGAATTCCTAACTTTTTGAGCAAAAAGTTCTAAATTCGGCCGAACCTCGAACACCCAATGTTCGGGCCGAACCGATGGTGGACCCGAACCGTTCGATCATCCCTATTGGACACCTCAAAGGTATGTATAAGCCTTACTCCACCCTTCAGCCCAGAATATGACCCTTACCAAACCACTTTCATACTCTAGAGATATCCCTCCCAGTCAGTCAGTGTGCAGCAGACAGTGGGAGATGTATCCAACTTGCTGGAGAGATCACCTTGAGGTGTCTAAACCTTATACTGTATATATATATATATACGGTGGTGATCGAAAGTTTGGGCACCCCAGGTAAAAATTTGTATTAATGTGCATAAAGAAGCCAAGGAAAGATGGAAAAATCTCCAAACGGCATCAAATTACAGGTTAGACATTCTTATAATATGTCAATAAAAGTTAGATTTTATTTCCATCATTTACACTTTCCAAATAACAGAAAACAAAAAAATGGCGTCTGCAAAAGTTTGGGCACCCTGCAGAGTTAATATCTTGTACTGCCCCCTTTGGCAAGTATCACAGCTTGTAAACGCTTTTTGTAGTCAGCCAAGAGTCTTTCAATTCGTGTTTGAGGTATCTTTGACCATTCTTCCTTACAAAAGTCTTCCAGTTCTTTGAGATTTCTGGGCTGTCTGTCACGCACTGCTCTTTTAAGGTCTATCCATAAATTTTCAATTATGTTGAGGTCAGGAGATTGTGAAGACCATGGCAAAACCTTCAGTTTACGCCTCTTGATGTAATCCCCCATGGATTTCGAGGTGTGTTTAGGATCATTATCCATTTGTAGAAGCCATCCTCTCTTTAACTTCAGCTTTTTCACAGATGGCATCAAGTTACAATCCAAAATTTGATGAAATTTTATTGAATCTATTTTTCCTTTTACTCATGAGATGTTTCTTGTTTCACTGGCTGCAATAAAACCCCAAAGCATTAATTGATCCACCCCCATGCTTAACAGTTGGACAGAGGTTATTTTCATTAAATTCTGTGCCCCTTCTTCTTCAAATGTACCTTTGCTCATTCCAGCCAAAAAGTTCAATTTTAACCTCATCGGTCCACAGAACATGTTTCCAAAATGCATCAGGCTTGTCTATATGTTCATTTGCAAAGTTCAAACACTGATTTTTGTGGTGAGGACGTAGAAGAGGTTTTTTTCTGATGGCTATTCCATAAAGACCATATTTGTACAAGTATCTCTTTATAGTGGAATAGTGTACCACAACTCCAGTGTCTGCCAGATCTTTCTGGAGGGATCGTGTAGTCAAACGTGGGTTTTTAGTTGTTTTTCTTACAATCCTGCGAGCTATTCTGTCTGATATTTTTCTTGGTCTTCCAGATCTTGCTTTAACTTCCACTGTTCCTGATGACTGCCATTTCTTAATTACATTCCGAACAGAGGATATTGACATCTGAAAATGCTTTGCTATCTTCTTCTAGCCTCCAGCTTTGTGAGCGCTAACTATTTTCAGTTTCAGTTTTCTAGACAACTGCTTAGAAGATCCCATGGTGCTGATTGTTGGGGCAAGGTCAGATGAGTCTGGACATTTAAAATCTTTGAGATTGACATCACCTGGTCTTCCCATACGATGATTGAGAACAATCCATGACACTGGCAGGTCTCAGCCTTGCAAAAGGGGCAGTGCATGCAATAAATTCTGCAGGGTGCCCAAACTTTTGCTGACGCCATTTTTTTGTTTTCTGTAATTTTGAAAGTGTCAATGATGGAAATAAAATCTAACTTTTGTTGACATATTATAAGAATGTCTAAAATGTAATGTGATGCCTTTTGGAGATTTTTCCATATTTCCTTGGCTTCTTTATGCACATTAATAAAAGTTTTTACCTGGGGTGCCCAAAGTTTCGATCACCACTGTATATATATATATATTATCCAGAAATCAGTTGCCATGTTACTGATTGAATAGTTCTTCTTAGGACTGAGCTCAAAGTTCAGCCTAAACCCAAGTTCAGACCAAACATTGGCTGTTTGCGTGTTTGTTCAAATGCTGGGCTTATCACTCATTCAGCAAAAGCTAAACATCATGTATAATAGCAGTAGAAATACCGCTGATACATGCATACATGACAGCTTCCTTGCTGGCCTTTCCTGGCCTGCCAGGAAAAAGGTTTGGATAGAGGTCTGGCATGGATTTTTTGGTGGGGTCCATGCTTTGTTTTCTGTTTTTTTTTTTTTTTTTTTGCGTGAGGTTTCCCTTAAAATGTATTCTAGATGGGTCTAATATGGGATTTGAATGGAACCATGCCATTTTTTGTGTTGGGCCTCCTTGACATCCACACCAAACACTCATTAGGGATAAGGTCTGGTGTGGATGAAGGGAATCCCTCAATGATGTGTTTATAAATAGAAACAATGTATACAATGCTGTCATTCGCCAAAAATGTAAACAGCACTTTTTTTTGTAAATGACAGTTTTGTTGTGGTAGGTTGTATAGGGTTACCATAGGGAAAAATACTTTTCAGTGAAAGAGTGTTTGATAAGACATGTGGCCATTCACTGAATTTGGAAGAGAAGTGGTTTAACCTTAACCACTTGCCGTCTGCTCACTAGAGCTATACTGCGGCAAAGTGGCTCTTGTAGGTCTGACGATGTAGTACTACGTCGGCAGACACTCCCCCTTCTAGGCGGCGCGCGCGTGCCGCCGGAGGCTCGCTCCCGCTGTATTCAGTCACAGCGGGAGTTGGGCCAGGGGAGGAGCAGCGGCAATCACCGCTGCTTTTCCCCGATCGTTGGGGAATCGAGTGTGGAGATCCGCCCGCTTGTGTAAACACAAGCATGCGGATCTCTTAAGTGACAGGCAGGGTCAGATTGCAGGGTTCAGCATAGCTGAACATGCAATCTGTCCCTGTGTCACTCAGTCACCTCCCCCCACACATGTCAGTAAGCACCAGGCATACATTAACCCCTCCCTCTCCAATAAAATTAACCCCTTCCCTGCCAGTGTCATTTTTACAGTAACAGTGCATATTTATAGCACTGATTACTGTAGTAATGTCACTGGTACCACCAAAAGTGTCAAAAATGTCAGTCAGGGGTCCGGTCTGTCCGCCGCAATGTCGCAGTCCCGCAAAAAAAAATCGCAGATCGCCGCCATTACTCGTTAAAAAAAAACACCAAAAATGACATAAATCTTTCCCTTAGTTAGTAAACACAATAACTTTTGTGCAAACCAATCAAAATACGCTTATTGCGATTTTTACCAAAACATAGGTAGCAGAAAACAAATTGGCCAAAAATTAAAAAAAAATTTGAATTTTACATTTTTTTGGGGGGGAATTTCATATAAAAAAATGTGAAAAATATTGTTATTTTTTCAAAATTTACGCTCTTTTTTTGTTTATAGCGCAAAAAGTAAAAATCGCAGAGGTGATCAAATACCACCAAAAGAAAGCTCTATTTGTGGGAAAAAAAGGACGTCAATTTCATTTGGGTACCGTGTCGCACGACCGCGCAATTGTCAGTTAAAGTCGCACAGTGCTGAATCACAAAAGTGGCCCAGACGTAAGACAGCAAAATCCTCCGGTGGTAAAGTGGTTAAAGGGAGAGTTCACCTTTACCACAAAACTGCCTATGCAGATAAGGGGTGACTGTAGATAAAAACAAACTATTCAGCTCTGAATAAAGTTTAATAAAGTCCTTGCTATTGGTTTGGGCCATTTACATACCTTATGAAGCCTGACTGGAATGCCCCCAGAACATTGCTAAGTACTCCCAGGACGTTGCTAAGTGAGGCCTAGTCATTACTGCTCACCTCCACCATCACAGGGGTGACACACTCTCCAATACTGAACTCAGAGATACTGCATCAGAGGAGAGAAAGAGTATGTAAGGGAGTTTGGCCTCATGCACACAGGGGGTTTTGAAAAAACGAGCTGCAAAGCCGGTTCTGACGCCAGGTAAAAGCAGCTGTAAAAATGGGCTTTTAGAAGCGTTTTGTATTGGTGTTAATGCACGTTTTAGCCACGTTTAGCAGCGTTAGCATTAACCAGCCTTTCTTTGCCCTCTTCTATTTTTCAACCTAAAATCCAACTACTAAAGCTTAAAATGCCTGACGTGGCCTAACGCTTTTTTACAGCTTAACACACTGGCCCTGGGTTTTTTTTTTTTTACAGCTTAAAAATGCCTATGCCACTTGCAGCTCCTAAAAGCCTGTGTGTGCATGAGGCCATAGAATAAGCTGGAGGAGCATTTTTAAGCTGCAAAAAAAACAAGCCTGAAGCTCCTAAAAGCAGCTATAAAAACGCCCTGTGTGCATGAGGTCTTTAAATCAGAGAAAGAGCTCACTCCTGTGATGGTGGACATGAGTAGTGACCACTAGGCCTCACTTAGAAACATCCTGGGAGTTTTCCAGTCAGAATTCATAAGGTATGTAAATGGCCTACAACTATAGCAAGGCTATTATTCATTTTTAGTCAGAGATGCACAGATTGTTTTAATCTACAAATATCCCTTACCTGCACAGGCAGGTTTTTTGTATAGGTGAACAATCCTTTTAAACTGCATAGAGGGTTCTTTACTGTCAGAGCAGTAAGCATGTGGAATTCTCTTCCACCAGCAGTGGTATCAGCAGGGAACATTGATAGTTTAAAAAACTATTAGATAGTCACCTTAATGATTACAACCTACAGGGATATACGATTTTCCTTATGACATAAACACAAGCACACTCACACATACCACAGAATGAACTGGGTGGACTGGTGTCTTTTTTCAACCTTACCGACTATGTAATTATGTATATATTGTTTTGATATGCAACTTCCAAGGCAGGTTAGGGGCATTAGCCAGGCATATTATTGAAAGGAATTTTGCATTTTTCATGTGGCCTTCAAGCATTATGAAATTGACTGCTCCCCATCAAATAGATTGAATGTTTTGGTAAAAGGCAGTGCCTCATGATGTTTGTGTGACAATCCCTTGCATATTAGCCTTGAAAATTATTGTTTTTTTACATTTGGTTGCCATTGACATCAATGGGATTTTATTCAGCACCCAGACTTTACTTATGTTCTGCAAACCTGCCCTGAACCTAACCCAGGTACAGTCGGCTCACCCTAAGTTCTTATGTAGCCAGTTATGTAGCCAATCACATGATCTGCAATGTCCTTGGTTAGAAAGCATAGAAGTGTAGCATGGTAAAATTGAGAGAGAAAATTATAGAGAAACCATTAGTGGACAGGTATTCCATGTGTAACATTCCTGACCATCACCAAACGGACTGTTTTTTTCACTCTTCCTTGCTGCGATTGCCACAGCTCTCCTTACACACCGCTGGCCTCTGGGGAATTCTGTGTCAGCTGTAAACTTAAACTGTCCTCCTTTCTCCCAGAACTATTTCTGGGGTGTCCCACTCATGCCACTTATTTACCTCGTCAATCCCTCCTGGAGCCACTGCAAACAAAAACTCTAGACTGGGTAATCACAGAACATCTTATTCAAGTTTTTCGAAACAGAGTCATGGTTTCCTAAGTTTCGATTGCTTTGCATCCAGTGTCCGGGGGGGGGGGGGGGAACTAGGCTTGTTTGTTTCCTGGGGACAGACCCCTCAGAACAAGAGCTGTCCCTGACAAACGGCGACAAATGTTAACCTTGTGCCATGCCCAATGTACCTACATTAAGAATGTCAGTGGGATCCTAAAACAGATCTAAACCTCATCACTAAAATCTCATTTAAGCTTAAACGTTTTAAGACATTTTAAAAGTTGTTTTAAAATTCAAATGTCAACTTCAGCTTACACACGCTCTTGCCTCCTGTACCCTATGGTGAGGGGGGGTACTTATCACAGCCTATATAGAGGACAATAGAGAGATTACCAAGTTAAGAAGTAGAGGCATACGAGGGCTCTACTTTCTGAGCTGAAGCTGAAATTAGTATGACTGAGACTTTCAGGTTTCTTGACTTCTTGACATGAACCATGGACATTTGTATGCATGAACCATTAGAAGCGTAATTTGCAGTCATAGCACAAAAACAAATTAAAATAAACTCAACTGCAGCTTATGACAAGCAGGTATGTCTTAACAACATTTAGTTTAAAACTAATTAAGCTGTGCTGTCCTGTCTCAGTTTACTGCACCACCAGCAGCCATAAGGCAAAACACTGGCTGGCTAAAAAATAAAAAAGCAAGTGAAAAGGCCCCCACATTGCATTGCATTTTCTATATTCTAAATCAAAAGGCTGCAGGGTTTTATAATCACTGTGGCAGGTGGGAAGAGCTGAGAACTGAGACAAACAGATCTTGCCCTCAGAGTGCAAAAAGCTTTAAAAATCCATTTCAACTCCCCAGAATCCACTGAAATCTGAAATGTAATTTCATGTTTTACTGCAGCAGAAATAAAGTCATGCAGATGTGCAACAAATAATTTTAACTTTACAATTTAAATATTCCTTATATTATTTCTCTAGCAATATCAGCAGGGAAACCTTACAAGTTTTGATTAGAATTACAACAAACGATGCCCTCCTAAAATGAATATCTCATTTTTATATTTAAATGGTGAATGAATGAAAATTAAAATGTTGTAAGTGTTACTGTTTTGGCCTTTACAAAACATTGAGCATGACAATGTAACCTAATTATCCACATCTGTCTCCATTAAGGCCATGCTACAACTTTTTGAAGTACCTAGTGTAGCATTAAAAATGTCAAGTTGATTGCCTGATTAAAATACATTTCCATTTCTAATGAAACACAGTAGGTGAGTTGCATATCAAATTGAACTAGCAGATGCTTTTATTTATAATAAAATTTGTAAATACTGCAAGTGCAACTTCTATTTAAAAAGTATTATACTGTATATTAACAGAAGATTACTTAATGCTTCATGGAAAGAAGCAATATACAGAGCTGTGAACTTGTGGAAAAGCTATGGATATTAAAGTGGTTGTAAACGATCACCTTGTAAAACAGTCCATCCAGTTCAGATCCAGAAGATGTACCCCCCCCCCCCTTCCTAACCAGGCTATTTTTTTGTCATACGGCACTGCGTTACTTTAACTGACAATTACGTGGTCGTGCGACACTGTACCCAAAATCTTCCGTAGCTGAAGTGGTCTGAAGTGGTAAAAGCATCTGCTAGTGTATGTCCCTTTCCCCCCACAAATAGACCTTTCTTTTGGTGGTATTTGATCACCTCTGTGTTTTTTATTTTTTTTGCGCTATAAACAAAAAAAAAAAAAACCGACAATTTTTAAAAAAAAGAAAACTATAATTTTTACTTTCGACTGTAAAACATATCCAATAAATGTAATAAAATCGAATTTCTTCATCAATTTAGACCAATATGCATTCTGATACATATTTTTGGTAAAAAAAAATCCCAATAAGTGTATATTGATTGGTTTGTGCAAAAGTTATAGCAGCTACAGATTATGGGATATATTTGTGTCTTTTTTTTTTTCTACTGGTAATGGTGGCGATCCACGACTTATAGCGGGAATGCGATATTGCGGTGGACAAATTAGGCACTGACAAATTAGGCAGACTGCCGCTCTTCCTGTGTACCAAATGATTGGTAAGTACCGGCATGCGCGCCCCAGACCCAGAAGTGTGGGATCACGTATGTGTATATATATATATATATATATATATATATATATATATATATAGATATATAGATATATATATGTGTGTGTGTGTGTGTGTGTGTGTGTGTGTGTGTGTGATCCTGCATACAGCCACTGCCCTGTAGCAGTAAAGCTGCAATAGGGCAGTCGGCAAGTGATTAAAATAGAAATGAAAGGCAAACCATTTGTGTATAGATATTAAAAAACATTACCAATACCTTTGTTTCCCGTTTTTATAAGTGATCACATTCCCTCTGTTCTCAGATGCATAAGGCCTGGTTCACACCTATGAAGGTTGCTGTTTGCATATTCCAAGTGCATTTTGCATTTTTCAATACACGTTTTTGATCCATTGAAGGTGTAAACAAGACCCATAGGAAACCATATTAAATGGAATGTAGTGTATTTCTGCAAAACTGAAAACACACTAAAAAAAATGCATAGGTGTGAACCAGACCTAGGAGCTGTTGGAGGAGCAGCAAACAGCACACTGCGCTTCCCGGTAAAGGCTGTGCAGAGGGGGGGGTGTCAGGACAAGTCTGATCATTAGAGGAGAGTACAGTGAGTTCTCAGCATAGCTAGAGAACTGACCACAGTGTTATACTTCTTAGTGTGGTCAGTTTTTAATAGGAAAGCAAGGGGACTGGCAGGAACATCAAGGATTTCACACCAAGGAAGCAATACAAGAGAACAGGATACTTTCTTATACAAGTACATGGTACAGCAGCCACATATTAGGAATATGAAATGTTGGAGTAACAAACACTTAAAAAATGTATACATTTTTATGGTTATGGTTTTTTAACTAGCCCTCACTGACCTCTGTACACGTATGTACTGTGGATCAATTCACCCCCACTTATTGCATCCTTGCAGAAACATTGAAGGCACTCAAGTTATTCACTCAATATACATTTACACTGAACAAAATTATAAACGCAACACTTTTTTTTTTGCCCCAATTTTTAATGAGCTGAACTAAAGATCTAATACTTTTTCTATGTACACAAAAGGCCTCTCAAATATTGTTCACTAATCTCTCTAAATCTGTGTTAGTGATCTCCTTTGCTGAGATAATCCATTCACCTCACAGGTGTGGCATATCAAGATGCTGATTAGACAGCATGATTATTGCACAGGTGTGCCTTAGGCTGACCACAATAAAAGGCCACTCTAAAATGTGCAGTTTTACTGTATGGGGGGGGGGGGGGGGTCCGGGGGGGTTTCCGAAAACCAGTCAGTATCTGGTGTGACAACCATTTGCCTCACGCAGTGCAACACATCTCCTTCGCATAGAGTTGATCAGGTTGTTGATTGTGGCCTGTGGAATGTTGGTCCACTCCTCTTTAATGGCTGTTCGAAGTTGCTCTATATTGGCAGGACCTGGAACACGCTGTCGTATAAGCTGATCCAGAGCATCCCAAAGAATGCTCAATGGGTGACATGTCCCTTCTAGTGACACCACTGACATGGTGCCATTTTTGCCTTCCAATGACATGGGGGCATTTAATCATTCCAGTGACACCACTGACATAGTGTAAGATTCTGGTACCTTCGGTACCCTTCCAGCCCATTTCTTCTGCATTGCGTCCCACCTTTTCAGCTAGGTGGAACGCATATAGCTACCTGTCCCTTTAAATCTCATGACGTCATCACTAGGCGCCGCTCTGAGCGGCTATTTCAATCGCCGGCTTTCACTCACAAGGTGTTCGTGCAAACCGCTTGTTACACAGCCTTGTCTGACGCTGCCGAAGCCTCCAGCTATTTCCTGTATCTCGCTACTGATCCTGTATCTCGCTACCTGATCCTTATCTCATTACCGGACCCCTCATCTCTCTAAACCAACTAGTGATAAGTACCCCACAGGGGATTCCTTCCTATCAACTTACACTATTTACTCTTGTATACTAAAGACTGTTGCTATCTATGCATTACTATTTCTATCATCTGCACTGTTACATAGATTGCTAGCTCTTGAGTCTACTACCATCTATATTCTTGCACTGAGTTAACAATTCCTGTACACTTCATCTGCTGTCCCCTACCACCTGTTATTGTACATGATTGCTAACCTATCTGCATACTATATATCACCATCTGCTAACACTCCAGAACATTACTATTGAGTGCCTATCATTGCTATCACTACTCACGCCTGTCCTTTCAGCACATCACCTCTATACTATCGTATACAACCTATCACTCCAGGAACATCTTATCTGAGTGTCTGTATATTTGCATGGTGAGGCAGGCTGGGCCACAATGATGAGTCTGGAGAGTTGGATATGGTAATTCAACACATCTCTACACGACTACTGAGTGGAAATTCTGCAGCTGCAAATCCAGTTCACTAAACAAACGCCGGAGCGTTACACATAGGTGTTCTGTCTCTAGGACAGAGAGCTAAACCTTCCTGCTTCATAAACTTCAGATACCATATTTCTTTGATCTCAAATTTATTAGAACAGGCCAGGTGAAAATACAAATTGATAAAAATAAACATCAATCAGTACAATATTGCACACAACAAAGAATCAATGACCAATAATACAGGATGGGATAACAAGAACTCACTTTTTAAGCTCTCTCAGGGGTAATGGCGAGTGATTTAGAAAAACAGGTCTTGCTGCTCTGCTGTATCTTCTCAAAATGGTGACTGATTTACTTCCTGTAGAGATATTACCCAGCATACCCCTGGATCCTAACAACTTTATAAAACATATTCTTAGTTTACAATATTGCAGAACAACTAAAGCTATAAAAAAAAAGGACAGTAGATGGCGCCTGCGCTCTTCATTTAACTAACTTGTGTGATTTAAGAAAACCCAACTTGCTATTTTAAACAACATAAACAAAAGTACTCTGAATAGAAGTCTGGTGGACAGAACACTCCCCGCCTGACGTCATGTGACGTCACTAACAGAGTCTTCTGTAGAAAGCAACAGAACAAATTTGGCCACTGGTCTAAAAAATACTTTGGTCTCATTCTGTTGGAAGATCTTGACTTGAACTTTACAGATACGCTTATCCTCGCTTGGCAGTACTCTGGTTACCAGACCTAAAGGCCACTCATTCATTTGTGTCTTGCAAACATTCATGAGCACAACATCACCAGGTTTAGGATTAGGTTTTTTAATATGCCACTTTCTCCTTGGTTGAAGAGTACAGATATATTGTTACCTCCACTGACTCCAGAACGTATTGGCATGGGTTTGTATTTGTCTCCACTGACGTTTGTAAAGGTCCTTTTCACAAAACTCTCCAGCTGGAGCACCAACAAGACCAGTCTTTTGAGTGAGTAACATGTCAGGTGTGAGAATCACTGGATCCTCAGAGTCACTTGAAATTGATGACAAAGGTCTGGCATTAATGATAGCTGTGACCTCTGCCATAAAGGTCACTAGGCATTCGTAGGTAAGCCTTGCAGTCCCTACTTGCATGAAGATAGAGTCCAGCATTCTGTGGGCTATGCCTATCATCCTTTCCCAAACACCTCCCATGTGAGAAGAGTGAGGTGGGTTGAAAGTCCATGAGCAGCCTTGCTTACTCAAGTATCTTTCTACACTGAGAATGTCCAAGTTGGAAGGAATTTGCAGTTCCTTTACTGCCTCTACAAAGTTAGAACCTCTGTCAGAGCGAATTAGTTTCAATGGGCCTCTGATTGCAATGAAAGGTCTAAGAGCATTAACAAAACCTTGAAGTGTCCATTGATTCAACCACTTCAATGTGAACAGCATGGATGGACATGCAGGTGAATATGACTGCCCAGCGTTTACTGTTTGAATGTCCCCTTTTGGTGTACCGGGTGGTGACAGATCAGGGACCAAAAACATCAAGTCCAACAGTAGTGAAAGGCAGATCCATGCTAAGTCTGTCAGATGGTAAATTGGCCATCTTTTGTGTCTGTAACATTCCGCGAAGTTTACAGCAGATAACACAATTGAAAAGGAACCTGCTCACACATCTCTTAGCGCCAACTATCCACAGTCCAGCAGCTCGTAAAGGTCCTTCAGTAAACAGTCGGCCCTGGTGTTTGGTTTGGTCATGGTAGTGTTGAATGAGTAAGTAGGCAATATGATGGTGACCTGGGATCACTAAAGGATTTTTCTCTGAAAACTCTAACTTGCCTTCTTTTAAATGGCCTCCTACTCTCAACAGGCCATTTTCATCAAGGATTGGATCAAGTTTCTTTTTTTAAACGCGGTCTTAAGGAACAGGTTTCTGGTTAACAATGCAGTCAATTTCTTTGGCAAAGACTTCTCTCTTTACAACAGATACTACCAATATTTAGATTATTCGAGGTCAGTTACTGTGTAGGTTTTTTTACAGTAGTGCCAACCTCTGCAGTTTTCATGAGTTAGTGGCTCCTTTTTGAAGGACTGAGCTATGTGGATTAGGCAAGTGATAGCTGGAACTAGTGACTTCCAGGTGGAGAACCTGCTAAAACGGTGGGTTTTAAACTGGTTGACAGAAGTTGCTGTGACTGAGGTAGAAACTTGAGGGCGGATTTCCTGATCCTTGTCTACATCTATTAGTATTGCAGTCTGGACTGTGCAGAAAGGTGGGATCTGTGAACCATGAAGTCCTTTGAGGTGGCTGGTTTCAACAGATCTGGTTGCTAGGTCTGCAGAATTGCAGTCTGTAGGCACAAAATGCCATTGTTCTGGACGGATGGACCTCCTTATCCTCAACTAGGGATGAGCTTCGAGTTCAAGTCAAATGACAAACAAATGTGCTTCTTCGTGGAAAATTTGAGCGCCCACATCCATAATGCACTGCGCGCGCGTGCAGTGCATTATGTGATTGGCCAAAGCATGCACCCTGACCTCCATGCTTTGGCCAATCATATCATTTCTGCCATGATTGGACAAAGGCAGGCTGCCTTTAGCCAATCATGGCTTAAGGGCTAAGTACATGCCCCACACTAAATAAAGGCTGCTCGCACAGCAGCTACGTGTAGTGTGACTGTGCGGGCGAGATAGCAAGTTGTTGAGGCAGGGAGAGGATTGTGTTTGAGGCAGGGAGAGGACAGTCATTTGCAGTTTATCAGACAGTGTAGTGTAGTCTAATTGGAGACATTGCTATCAATGAGTTAGGCAGGGAGAGGATCGTGTTTGAGGCAGGCAGTCTAATTAGAGACATTGCTAGAAGTGTGTTGGGCAGGAAGAGAGAGATTTGTGCTTTTTACAAGTTAAGAGTTCAGATAGTGAAGTATACTCAGTAGTGCAGTATATACCATAGACCATATACCATATATTGATCTATATCTATATATGGGACAATTAATTAGATATCAGGCCATTCAGTATTTATCGGTCAGTTCAGTATACCCTATATTGATCTCTATCTACATATAGGACAATTGATTAGATATCAGGCCATTCATTATCTATCGGTCAGTTCAGTGAACCATATATTGATCTCTATCTACATATAGGACAATTGATTAGATATCAGGCCATTCAGTATCTATCGGTCAGTTCAGTGTACACTATATTGATCGCTATCTACATATAGGACAATTGATTAGATATCAGGCCATTCAGTATCTATCGGCGAGTTCAGTATACCCTATATTGATCTCTATGTAAATATAGGACAATTGATTAGATATCAGGCCATTCATTATCTATCGGTCAGTTCAGTGTACCCTATTTTGATCTCTATCTACATATAGGACAATTGATTAGATATCAGGCCATTCAGTATCTATTGGTCAGTTCAGTATACCCTATACTGATCTCTATCTACATATAGGACAATTGATTAGATATCAGGCCATTCATTATCTATCAGTCAGTTCAGTGTACCCTATATTGATCTCTATCTACATATAGGACAATTGATTAGATATCAGGCCATTCAGTATATATCGGTCAGTTCAGTGCATATCAGCAGTGCAATATATATATATATATATATTGATCAACCAGTAATAAAACCCCCCCAAAATCCTTGTCCAAAAGGCCAACAAGGAGAGGCAGACACTCACAGGCCACGAAAAGAGGGCAAGCAGCCTCTGTGTCCACAGTAAAAAGTGGTGGTCACAGTCAACATGGTGCATCCTCTGTGGGCGGGGCACGCTCATCGTTTTTTTCTGGTGCTGCACGTCTTATTCAGCCACAACATGTAGAAGAGTTTGTGGAGTGGATAAAAAATCCGTCTTCATCCTCCTCATCCTCTGACACCCACGCTCACACCAGTTTGCCTTCCACCACAGGTGCCAAAGTGGCCCATTCCACAGGCTCCTTCTCCACAGTTACTCCTTCTGTCACCCCACCATCATGCACGGAGGAGTCACCTGAATTATTCGAACATTCTGTCAGTGACATGCTGCTGGAGGATGCACAGCAATTTGAATGCTGTGATGTTGGTTGCCCGGTTGATGAAGGGAATAACATGAGCCTAGAGAGAGAGGGGGTGACAATGACGGACAAGAAACTAGCAGTCATGTTGGCACAGCTGCTGCATACTTTCAAGTTTGCTACAGTGACGAGGAGGGAGGGGATGATGAGGTCACTGACTGTACTTGGGTGCCTGACAGGATAGAGGAGGAGGGGGAGGAGGAGGATGAGGAGGAGGCACAACTCCAATGAGGCAGGATGTGCTCCAGGGGCCGCCATAGGAGTAGCCAACCTTTTGCATCACAGCACAGAGCTCCCCAGGTGCAGGGTGCTGCAAACTCCCTGCAGACTTCCTAAAGTTCATTAGTGTGGGCTTTTTTCAGCACATGTGCAGTAGACCTCAGCGTTGCTGTTTGCAACATCTGTCTGAAGCAGATCAAGCGTGGCCAGAACATCAGCCGCTTGGGCATAACATGCTTGACAAGGCATATGACAACCTGCCATGCAGTCCATAGGCAACAGCACCTGAAAGAGCCACAAGTTCAAAACAAGCATACTTCACCTTGCTCCTCATCTGGGATCTCTAACCCTACTATACCTCATGTATTCTCAAATACGTGCATTGAGAGGGATGGTATAGCAATAAGTGCCGCAGAGAATTGCACCCAATCTGCTAGCAGTACACCACCGTTTGATTTGAGCAGCAGGCATATTTCACTACCCCAGTTAACTAACCGTAGAAAGAAATACTGTCCCAGCCATCCACATGCTCAGCGTCTTCATGCTAGCTTGGCAAAATTGCTAGCATTACAATTCCTGCCTTTTCATCTGGTAGACTTTGCTCCCTTTCACAAATTTGTGGAATGTGCTGTACCACAGTGGCAGGTACCAAAAAGCAATTTATTTTCGCGTAAGGCCATTTTGACTCTCTACCGCCATGTGGAAGGTAATGTTTTGGCCTCGTTGGACAGAGCAGTCAGCAGGAAAGTGCACATTACTGCTGACTCTTGGTTTAGCAGGCATGGACAGGGACATTATATTTCCTTCACGGTGCACTGGGTAACTCTGCTGGTAGGTCGGAAGGATGCAGGACAGGGTTCAGTGTTGCAGCTTGTTTTGGCACCACGCCTCCAAAAAGCTGGTGCTGGTTCTGCCACATCTGGCTACTCCACCACCTCCTCCTCTTCTTCTTCCTCCATGTCCTCTTCTGCTCAATTGTCCTCTGAAACAGCAGTGCTCCCTAAGCATTCAGGGGGCTACGCAAGCAGTCAGTCTAAAAGATGCCATGCCATGCTTCAGTTGGTCTACCTAGGGGATAGGAGTCATACCAGGGCAGAGATTCTGTCAGCTCTGCAGGGGCAGGCTCAGAGATGGTTGACGCCATGACAGCTTGAGCCAGGAATGGTTGTTTGCTACAATGGAACCAACCTTCTCTCCGCCCTCCAACAGGGACACTTGACACATGTTCCATGCTTGGCACATGTCCTGAATCTGGTGGTGCAGCATTTCTTGACCAGATACCTGGGCTTCCAAGATCTCCTGAGGCAGGTCAAAAAGGTCTGTGGCCATTTCCGGTGTTCATACAATGCCAGTGCTCGCTTATCTGACATTCAAGGGGAATTCAACCTGCCCACAAACCGCCTAATTTGTGACATGCCCACCAGGTGGAACTCAACATTGGCAATGCTGCAGCAGCTGCACATGCAGCAGAGGGCCATCAATGGGTACCTGTGTGAGTATGGCACAAGGACAGGGTCAGGGTAGCTTGGTTTTTTTTTCACCAAGCCAATGGCTTTTGATAAAGGATGCATGCACCCTCCTGTCACCATTTGAGGAGGCCACAAGGATGGTGAGATGAGATGATGCATGCATCAGTGACACTATCCCTCTAGTGTAAGGCTGCAGAGCTCATTCTGCCTTCACAGAGGGATCAGGGGATGAAACATCTTGAGGACGCCTTGAAGAAAAATTTGTGTAACACCTTTCCGGACACTGGGAGGTTAACATTCTCTGGACGTGTTTCTGAAGCATCGTTCAGCCAAAGGCGGAGCGGTGGAGAAGGCGGCCCGGCTGACCAATGCCTTTAAACAGTTCTTTAGTCCTCAGCACCCAGGGCTGTTAGGTTTAAGCAACCATCGGCAGCATCTCCATCATATGGTGCATGATTATCTAGGGGCAAGAGCAGACTTGGAGGCCCTCCAACTGAGCATCCTCTGGGTTACTAGGTCTTGAGGATGGACCACTGGCCAGAACTTGCTCAATATGCAATGGAGCTACTGACTGTTCTGCTTCCAGCGTGCTTTCCAAATGGATGTTCAGTGCTGCTGGAGGTTTTGTGACGGACAAAAGAGTGCGTCTGTCCACAGACTCTGTTGACCAGCTGACTTTTTTTTCAAAATGAATCAGTCCTGGATCAATAGCAGCTATCAAGCCCCTGATGCTGATGTAACTGATTGAATTTGCTACAGGTCTGCCATCCCTTGAAGACTGCATATGCTGCCTATCCTATTACTCAATCTTGATTCTGCAAGCTTACAACAATGTTTTTGGTTTAGGTCTCCACCAACACCAAGGCCTAATTTTTCTGCACTTGTATGACAGGTGCATACAATTTAAATTTTGTATGTCATTTTTAACAGCAGGCCCTGTCCCTGTGCCCTGCGTCCAGCAAGAGTAACTGTGTGGGGTTACGGTGTTCAGGCACCCCCAATACCAAAGGCCCAATTTTTCTTCACCTGTATGACAATTGCATGCCATTTCAAATTTGTATGGAATTTTTACCAGAAGGGCCTGTTCCTGTGCCCAGCAAGAATAACTGCGAGGGGTTGCAGTTTTCAGGCACCACCAACAACCAAGGCCCAATTTTTCTGCACCTGTATGACAAGTTCTTGCGATTTAAATTTCAGATCTAATTTCTAATGGCAGGGCCTGTCCCTGTGCCCAGCAAGAGTAACTGTGAGGGGTTAAGTTGTTCAGGCACCACCAACAAGCAAGGCCCAATTTTTCTGCACCTCTATGACAAGTACACACACAATTTCAAATTTGTTTGGAATTCTTAAAAGCAGGTCCCGTTCCTACACCCAGCAAGAGTAACTGCGAGGGGTTGTGGTTTTCAGGCACCACCAACACCCAAGGCCCAATTTTTCTGCACCTGTATGACAAGTTCATGCAATTTTAATTTTGTATCTAATTTTTAACGGCAAGGTCTGTCCCTGCGCCCAGCAAGAGTAACTACTAGATCACTGATAAGAACAGATTTTTTTTTTAATTCTTTTATTTAAAAGTAACAAGTAAAAAACATACAAAACATTCCATACATAAGAAAAAAAACAACAAAATTACAATCCAAATTTCATGCATGAGAAATCCAACAAAATTACAAACAAAAATTCCAACAAAAATTACAAACCAAAATCCAAAAGATATGTACAATACAAAACATATTCCACCCCCTCATGAAGAATACAAAGTTTATTAATCACACACCCAAAAACCCTCCCCAGAGACACCTCCCTCCCACTACCCCTCCCACAAATTTAAATGTTCACGAATAGGCAAAATATCAAGAAGAAAAACCATATATACAAAAATTCCCACATCCACCCACAAATTACAAAATAACACTATCCCTCCACCCTATCCCTACACAAACAACAAAATCCTATTCTATCCCTCCGCGCTGTCCCTTCATGTCCACTATATTTATCTGAAAAGAGAAAAAACAAAGATCATTATTGCATAAAAGAAAATAACATTTAGGAAAACCAATGTTTCCACTCCTGCAACTTCCAGATGTTTCTGGCTTTGACCTCTCCACATTTCCTATAGTCGGAATATGCATAACTGTAAATTCTTCCACGGACCATGGCCACACACTCCTTAATTTTAATGGCTTCTTGCCTAAAAACCAGGATATTCCTAACATCCCATAAGCATTCTTTCACACAATTTACTATTACCCATAACACTCTTTCCTCATCCTTCCCCAAACTATATAACCCATACAAAATCATTTCGTACGACATTTTCTCCACACCTGTTAAACCCTTAATCATCCTTTCCATTCTCTTCCATATTTTCCTTGCAAACACACATTCCCAAAAAATATGCACTACTCTTTCAATCCTGCCACACCCCACTCTTGGACACACCTCACTATCCACCAATCTTCTCCTTCTTTGAAATTCTCTTGTTGGCAAACAGCCATGTACACTCATCCATGCAACATCTTTTTGTTTGTTATCCAAACCCTTACAAGCCACATTTTTCCATACTTTTTCACACATCACACCACTTAAATCCCCAATCATCTCCAACTCTTCCCTCCCTTCCAAGATTTTCATCACCTTCTTACTCTCACACCAAATTTCTCGCGTAACTTCATGTACACCATACCTACGCATACATCTCTCAACCCTCATATAGAACCACGGGGCATTAAAGCAAACTGGCACTCTCAAATCCACCTTACATAACTTAAACTTCCGCAACACACTTCCTCCTGCATATCTCACCATACACCCTGTCACATTCTCTTTTCCACTCAATTTCACACACATACTCACATATTTTATCACCAGAAATTTTTCAATATTCACAAGGCCTTTCCCACCATTCGCCACGCTCTTCACAACTTTCTCTCTTCGCAATTTTTCCATCTTTGAAGACCAGAAAAAGACAAAACACACTCTTATAATTTGTTTTAAAACCCTATCTGGAGCTGGAAAAACATAATATAAAAATAACAAAATAGGCAACAGAACAGATCTAATAATTAGAGCCTTCCCCTCTAAAGTTAAGGTCCTCAAGGACCAAAATTGGACTTTTTTCTTCACTCTTTCCAAAACATCCTGCCAACTTTCTCTCCCATACAAATCCCCACCAAACTTGACACCCAAAATCTTCACACTTCCCTTACATAACTTCCAACCACTTTGTTCAAAATCTCTCCATTCCCCAAACACCTTACACTCACTTTTCCCCATATTTACACTAAATCCACTTGCCATACAAAAACAATCAATCAACAATTTTACTCTTCTCAAACCCGCCAAACTACTACACACCACTGTTACATCATCCATATACCCAATTACCTTTAAATTCCTCCCACCACTTCCAGGCACCTCTATTCCTTTAACACATTTATCTTTAACCAACATCCTTAGCAATGGCTCAATCACACAAACAAAAAGTACCGGTGACAAAGGACAACCTTGTCTCACACCAGATTTAATACTTACTTCCTCCGTTAACCACCCATTCACCAACACCTTACTTACCATCCCCCTATATAAACACTTAATCCACCCAATCACTCTCCCAGGCACCCCCATTCTTTCCAATACCTTGAACATAAAATCATGCGATACTCTATCATACGCCTTCTCAAAATCCACAGCCAGAACAGCCACCTCCTGCTTTCTTTCCTTACATAACCATAATACATCTCTCAAACTCACCAAACTTTCAACAATCGATCTTCCCGGCACCGCACACACCTGTTCTTCCCCAACTAATTTCTCAACTACAGCACGCAATCTATTTGCTAACACTTTGGCAATAATTTTATAATCCGTGTTCAGCAAAGAAATAGGCCTCCAATTTTTCAAGTCTCTTTTATCCCCTTTTTTATATAGTAAAACAATCACGCTCTCTAACATTGAACCAGACACCCTCCCATCAACTAACACTTTCTTAACCACCTCCCATACATACTCTCCAATCACATCCCAAAATGCACAATAAAAATCAACCGGCAATCCATCACTCCCAGGTGTTTTCCCTTTCTTCATGCTCTTCATGCACTCATCCACCTCCTCCTTCCTCACATCCTCACCTAATATTTCTTTATCCTCCACATCCAAACACTCCTCCACCTGTTCCAAAACCTCACTTTCAATTCTCCCATCCCTTCTTTTTTCAGTAAACAAATCCGTATAAAACTTACGGACCTCTTTACATAATTTTTTATTTCCACTCACTGCACACCCATCCTCATCCAATACTTCAGACATTTCCACTTTTCCACCATACACTTTTTTAAAGAAAAAACTCGTACATTTCTCATCCTGTTCTTTCACCACCACTCTTGCCTGTGACACAATTTCTCTTCCCCTTCGTTCCAAAAACCCTCTCAGTTTTTCTCTTGCTTCCACTAATTCATTCCCAACATTCTCCCCCCACTCTCTCAAATCTTCCAAATACCTCAACCTCTTTTGCCACCATTCATACATCATTCGTTCCTTTCCCGCCAGCTCACATCCTTTTTTAATAAAGAAAACTTTCGTTCTAACTTTCACCCACTCCCACCACTCAATTACGCTCTTAAAATCATTCCTCCTTCTCTTAAGCTTCTCAAACATAACAACATACTCGTTCCGCACCTCCTCATTATTCAACAACTCCACATTCAACTTCCATACCCCTTTACCATACGTTACCTCAGATTTCATACTTACGACACATTCAATCCGACCATGGTCCGTGAAAGCCTCCCGCTGAACAGCAAAGGATCCAGTATCTAAATTTTTTGATACAAGAAAAAAATCAATCCTGGATTGAATACGCCCATTATCCCTAAAATAAGTATAACCACCACCAACCCCTACATCCCTTAACCCAAATATCCGCAGAACCTCCCCCAACTCCTTCCCCGATTTATCCAACCCACCACCACTACCCCCAACTCCACCCCCACCCCTATCCCCTACACGCAAAATACAATTAAAATCACCCAGAATCATAGTAGGATCCCGACCACCCAAAAATAATTTTAATTTACAAAAAAGCTCCACCCTCTCCTTTTTTTCAGTAGGAGCATAAACACAAAATAACTTAAACACAGTACCCCCATACTCCAAAAACACCAAAAGGCACCTCCCAACCTCCACCTCCACTTTCCTCAAAATTTTAATTTTATGATTTTTGAACAGGATCCCCACTCCACTGTTCTTCCTCCGGTCCAGGGACCACACCGACTCCCCGTGGGTCCATTTGGCAGTATTAGGCTCCTCCCTCATGTTGCAGTCCTGCAAACAAAAAATGTCAGACTTGTATCCGGCCAAGATTTTAAAAACGGCTGCTCTCCTATATGCTGACCCAATACTTCTGACATTAAGAGAGGAGATTCTTAACTGCATTAATCAAAAAGTTAAGAAGGGATCACATTCCTGTCATTTACCCCTCTTGGCAGATTTCCCCCTAGCTCTTCCTCTTGAACTAGACCTTGACCTGGGCCCCTCCTCTGGGTTAACACCAGACATCCCGGGTAACTCCTCCTCCGTCCTTCCCTGCTTCCCCCTGGGGCCAGAACTGTTGAAACCCATCACCTCCTGCAGGTTAGCAACTAGACCAGTGCTTATGTAGGAGGTGGCCTGCGAGGAATCAGACTCAATCGCCGCCTCTGAGTCCACCGAAGCCACAGAGTCCGAATAGGTGCCTATATCCCGGGAGGGAGACATAGATCTTGCCGTCTCTATTTTGCGCTTCAAAGAAGCCTGCCCGATCTCCATATCCTCGGCGCTACTTTCTTCCTCCGCCTCATCCCCCTCCGCCAAAAGGTGTCCAGGGACATCCCCCTCCACCAAAGGAGGAGGGGTCCCTTCAACCTTACCAGTTTCAACAGGGGAGGGACCTGACTCACCCTCCGCAGGCAGGCGAGAATCATCTCGCGCTCCCCCATCCTCAGGTAGCCGTACGGCCCCTTCATTGGAGGTTCCCATACTCACCGGGCCGGCTTCTTCAGCAACATCGGCGTACGACAGTGTCCTCTTACCTGCGCCCTTCTCAGCTTCTTCCTGCCTTGAAGCACCGGCCGATTTGGCTTCCGAAACCTTAGGACACTGTCTAGCCAGATGTGCGTTACTCCCACAGATATGGCACCTTTTTCCCACCGGACACTCACCTGCTCCGTGGCCCGTTTTAAAACAATTCCGGCACACCTGCCCACTTTCACACTGGTCTTTTGTATGGCCGAAGGAAAAACAATTCCTGCAGAAGGATGGCTGCCCAGGGTAAAACAGGTAGCCGCGGTTGCTCCCAATAGAGAAGGACTGAGGGGGATGCCGCACACCGCCTGTCCCAGAAGCATCCTTCCTCAGTACCACCCAGAATCTCCGATGCCCATTAAAGGTGCCCAGGACATTGGTCATCTTGGAGCCGGCGGAAACCGACTCACAATAGTGCAAGAGGAAGGCCCGAATTTCCTCATCCCTTACAAAAGGGTTAAACATATGTACCGTGAGGGGTACCCGTGTTCTTGTCTCACTAGACAGGAATGTGATCCCTTCCAGAATCTCCTCTCCTTCCTTCTCGCCCTTCCGCAACAAACATGTTTGCAGGTCTTCCTTTTTCCAGAAAGTAACATCATACAATCCAGTGCTAGGGAAACACTGCATGCAAAAAATGCTTTCTCTCGCCATGCCCAAAAAGTCTTCAATCAACTCCTTCTGAATGAAGTACAGACCGACATCACTACGCCTAGGCTCGGCAACGACCAGCCTCAAAGTATTTGGTGCGTTAGGAGCACCCGCCATCACTCCTGCCCGCCAATCCCACCGCCAACCATAGAGGATGGTAGGGAAAGGTGATCGCTCTCGTGCACTTCCGGTGGCGTCCCCCCCAATAGCAGCATGGGGTGCACCCGAAGGAAACACCCCAAGGCCGAGAGGGACTGGCACCGGTCGTTACCTAAAGGCCCAGACCAAGACAGAAAAGACTGCACTTGATCTGAGCCAAAAGGCCGAGAAGCGATTTTAAATTGGTATGGAATTTTTACCAGCAGGGCCCATTCCTGCACCCAGCAAGACTAACTGTGAGGGGTTGCGGTGTTCAGGCACCACCAACAACCAAGGCCCATGTTTTCTGCACCTGTATGACAAGTACATGCAATTTCAAATTTGAAGAGAAATTTTACCAGCAGGGCCCATTCCTGCACCCAGCAAGAGTAACTGTGAGGGGTTATGGTGTTCATAGTTACATAGTTACATAGTTAGTCAGGTTGAAAAAAGACACAAGTCCATCCGGTTCAACCAAAAAAATAAAAACGGTATTGAAAACCCAACCATACAATCCCATATACACAATCCTATACCCGCTGTTGATCCAGAGGAAGGCGGAAAAAGCCCCCCCCAGCAAAGCATGATCCAATTTGCTACAGCAGGGGAAAAAAATTCCTTCCTGATCCCCCAAGAGGCAATCGGATATTCCCTCGATCAACTTTACCTAAAAAAATGTTAGTACCCATTTATATTATGTACACCTAGGAAAGAATCCAGGCCTTTTTAAAGTAATTTAGTGAGCTAGCCAGAACCACCTTTGGAGGGAGTCTATTCCACATTTTCACAGCTCTTACGGTGAAGAAACCTTTCCGTATTTGGAGACAAAATCTGTTTTCTTCTAGACGTAAAGAGTGCCCCCTTGCCCTCTGTGTTGACCTTAGAGTGAACAACTCAACACCAAATTCACTATATGGACCCCTTATCTATGTATACATGTTGTTGCCTTTTATTATGTGTACATGTGCATACACCCCAATCATTGTAGTAGCATGAACCTATACACATCTAGATCCTGAGAGATCTTTACACAAAAGAGGTAGTTCAATCCGCAATACACATTTATTGAAAGGGTTACATAATATATATATATATATATATATATATATATATATATATATACACAAATTACACTACTAAACAGTATTTACAACACATTATTAGTATAAATACCCTGGCTTATATGATATTTACAAATTACCCACAATCACTTCAGGCATGGTGCCTGCCATGTGTTCAAACACAAAAGAGAAAAGGCATGTATACATTTTAAGTGTGAGAGATATAGTCCATAGTTACTATCCCCAGTAGTTTCATCCTAGTCTGCAATGACAGAGAGATTTCTCTCCTTCCCACCTTCACTAATATGGATCTATATTGCCTTGCTCTGAGCCATTCTGATTGGTGTAGCAATCTTACCCTTCTCCTCCCTCTGGGCGTATCTCATTCAGGATTGGACAATTTCCCCATCCCCTATATTTAGCATAACCCAGCCTCTCGAAAGCCCTCCTCTCTGTTGGAGGGAGAATTTAATTATACATATTGATTTGCTCTGAAATTGAAATTTAAGATATGCAAGGTCATCTCAGGGGCACATTGTCCAACCCTCAACAGATGGTCTATCTTCATTGGCTATCTTGATGAGAGTTCTTTGATATGGAGGCTAAATGACATACCCTATCGCCTTGGCCCCAGGATGTCTGGCTAACCGGAACTTAATTACAGAGTGATACTATCATTATGTGTTTAAGTGTAAATAGCAGGTGCCCCCTGGTAGCTCAGGCATGCATTTCAAACGGATTTATTAGCCATTGATTACTAAAGCCGGTCCGTCTGGCTTACACAAATTACACATCTACAGTCATATAGCAAATATGAGTCTGAAATCAAAGCTTTGTACATTTATATCTATTTACAATTATTAACGGAGATTTATACATAACTCCTCATCAGGCAACACAGTAATGGAGATTACACATAAACCCCTAATAAGGCAACAATGTCGATCATATCCCCCCTTAATCTCCTCTTCTCAAGAGAGAATAAATTCAGTTCCTCTAATCTTTTCTCATAGCTGAGCTTCTCCATGCCTCTTATCAGTTTGGTTGCCCTTCTCTGCACTTTCTCCAGTTCCCCGATAAGAACTGGTGCCCAAAACTGAACTGCATATTCCAGATGAGGTCTTACTAATGATTTGTACAGGGGCAAAATTATATCTCTCTCTGGAGTCCATGCCTCTGTTAATACAAGAAAGGACTTTGCTTGCTTTGGAAACGGCAGCTTGGCATTGCATGCTATTATTAACCACTTCCTTACCGCCTCATTGGAAAATGATGGCGGCAGGATGGCTTTACAGATCCAGGCCGACGTCATATGACGGCGGCCTGATCTCCCCACTACTGCATGCCCGTGCATTCCTTGTAAAAGAAAAAAAAATGATCAATTTTTTTGTTTAAAACGGTGTAAAAATAAAAAATAATAAATAAAATAAATAGTAAAAAAAAAAAAATTAAAGCGCCCTGTCCCCGTTAGCTCGCGCGCAGAAGCGAACGCATAAGGAAACCCCGCCCACATATGTAAACAGTGTTCAAACCACACATGTGAGGTATCGCCGCGATCGTTAGAGCAAGAGCAATAATTTGAGCCCTAGACCTCCCCTGTAACTCTAAGATGGCAACCTGTAGACATTTTTAAAATGTCACATATGGGGATTTTTAAGTACCGAAGTTTGTCGCCATTCCGTGAGCGTGCGCAATTTTGAAGCATGACATGTTGGGTATCTATTTACTCGGTGTAACATTATCTTTCACATTATGGAAAAAAATTGGGCTAACTTTACTGGTTTCTTATTTTTTAATTCAAAAAAGTAATTTTTTTCCAAAAAAATTGCATTTGGAAGACCGTTGCGCAAATACGGTGTAAAAAAAAATATTTCAACAATCTCCATTTTATTCTTTAGGGTCTCTGCTAAAAAAATATATAATGTTTGCGGGTTCTAAGTAGTTTTCTAGCAAAAACAACTGATTTTAGCTTGTAAACACCAAATGTCAAAAATAGGCCTAGTCAAGTGGCTAGGATGCATGATGGTGCTCCTTGGATGTTGGGCCCCTCTATATGGCTAGGCTGTGAAAAAGTCTCACACATGTGGTATTGCCATACTCAGCAGGAGTGGCAAAATGTATTTTGGGGTGTCAGTTTTGCTGTGTACATGCTATGTGTTAGGCATATCCTATAAATTGACAACTTTGTGTAAAAAAAAAAAAGTTTTCATTTTCTTCCCACATTTTCCAAAAACTTGTGGAAAAAAATGACATGTTCAAACGACCCATAATGCCTCATAGAATATACTTTGGAGTGTTTGCTTTCCAAAATGGGGTAATTTTGTGGACTTTTCCATTGTATTGGTGCTCTAGGGCCTTCAAAAGTGTGATAGGTAGTAAGAAAGTTTTATGTGTATTTATGCTCCTAGAACGCCTGAAGGTGCTACTTGGATGTGGAGTCTCTTTTTGTGGCCAGGCTGTGTAAAAGTCTCACATATGTGGTATCACCATACTCAGAAGGAGTAGCAGAATGTATTTTGGGGTGTAATTTTTGCTGTGTACATGCTATGTGTTAGAAATAGCTTATAGATGTTGGGAAAAAAAGAAAAAAAATTTCTTCATTTTCCCAAGAATTGTGGGAAAAAATTATAACTTCAAAAAACTCACCATGCCTCTTACTGAATACCTTGGACTGTCTACTTTACAAAAATGGGTCATTTGGGGGGTATTTGTACTGTCCTGACATTTCAGGGCCTCAAGAAAGGAGATAGGCCGTCAGTACATCTGGTTTGATCAATTTTTAGTAATTGGTACCATAGCTTCTAGACTCAAAAACTAAATAATATACACTAATTTGGGTTAATTTTACCAGAGATATGTAGCAGTATAAATTTTGGCCCAAATGTATGAAGAAAAATTAATTTTTTGCAAAATTTTATAATAGAAACTAAAAAAAAAAGTGTTTTTTTTTTCAAAATTTTTGCTCTTTTTTTGCTTATATCACGAAAAAAAAACCAGTTGTGATCAAATACCACCAAAAGAAAGCTCTATTTGTGTGAAAAAATGATACAAATTTTGTTTGGTTACAGTGTAGCATGACTGAGCAATTGTCATTCAAAGTGTGAGAGTGCTGAAAGCTGAAAATTGGTCTGGGCAGGAAGGGGGTCTAACTGCTCTGTATGGAAGTGGTTAAGCTTATGATCTACCAGAACACCCAGATCCTTCTCCGCTATGGATTCCCCCAGTTCTACTCCACCTAGTATGTATGATGCATGCTTATTCTTAGCCCCCAAGTGCATAACTTTACATTTATCAACATTAAACCTCATTTGCCACATAGTTGCCCAATGAAACAGTGCATTGAGGCCAGCTTGTAAGTTGGAGACATCCTGTAGAGAAGTTATTCCACTGCAAAGCTTGGTGTCATCTGCAAAGACTGAAATGCTACTTTTAATCCCAGACCCTATATCATTTATAAAGATATTAAAAAGTAATGGTCCCAACACTGAACCTTGGGGTACACCACTGATAACTTTAGACCATTCAGAGTAAGAATCATTAACCACTACTCTCTGAATTCTATCTTTTAGCCAATTTTCTATCCAATTACAAACTGATCTTTCTAAGCCAGTAGACTTTACCTTACACATTAGCCGTGTGTGAGGAACTGTGTCAAACGCTTTTGCAAAATCCAAGTATACTACGTCCACAGCCACCCCTCTGTCCAAGGTTTTACTTACCTCCTCATAAAAAGAAATCAGGTTTGTTTGACAACTTCTGTCTTTCATGAATCCATGCTGTCTGTTGCTTAAAATATTTTTTTCCAGCAAGAACTCATCTATGTGGTCTTTTATTAAACTCTCCAATATCTTCCCGACTATAGAAGGTAAACTAACAGGTCTATAGTTACTTGGCAAAGACTTTGATCCCTTTTTAAATATAGGCACCACATTGGCCCTACGCCAATCAAGTGGTACTATTCCAGTCCTTAACGAGTCCCTAAAAATTAGAAACAAAGACTTAGAAATTACAGCGCTCAATTCTTTTAGGATGCGTGGGTGGATGCCATCTGTTCCAGGCGCTTTATCCACCCTTATTCTGTCTAAATATTTCTGGACCATATCATTTTTGAGCCATTGTGGATCATTTGGGGCCGTGTCAATGCCGTCCTCATTATGGTCATGAGCTCCCCCATGCTCCTTTGTATGTACAGAGCTGAAGAAATAAATTTGCCTTTTCTTTGTCACCAGTCACCCATTCCTAAATATTTTGTAAAGGGCCTACATGCTCAGACCTAACCTTTTTACTGTTAATATATTTGAAGAATTTTTTGGGGTTTGTCCTACTATCTTTTGCAATCTGTCGTTCATTTTGAATTTTTGCGTCCCTGATTTCCTTTTTACATATTCTGTAATATTCTTTGTAACAATTAAACAATGATAGCGTTCCCTCATTTTTATATTTTTAAAAGCTCTTTTCTTTTTATCTATAGCTTTTTTTAACTTTTGTCGTGAGCCATCGGTTTTATTTTTTAGCCTTTTAAATGTATTACCCATGGGAATATACTTTGCAGTGAATTTGCAAGTCTTTTTGAAAAATTCCCATTTCTGTTCTGTGCTCATCTATGCCAATATTCCCTCCCAGTCTAAATCCTGGAGAGCAGCCCTCATTCTTGGAAAATTTGCTTTCTTAAAGTTAAGTGTTTTTGTATTTCTTGTATGCGTTTTTTGCTTACAGCTAACACTAAATGAAATTATGTAATGGTCACTGCTACCCAGATGTTCTTTTATATGAACATTGTTAATAAGCTCTGCATGGTTTGAGATTACCAGGTCCAACAGAGCATCATTTCTAGTGGGGGCCTCAATAAACTGCACCATAAAATTGTCTATTGATAGGTTTATAAATTGTTGCCCTTTAACGTTTCCAGCAGTGCCATTACTCCAGTCAATGTCTGGGTAGTTAAAATCCCCAGTTATTAACACTGTCCCTGCCATTGCAACCCTTTATATCTGTGCCAGGAGCAGAGTCTCCAAATCCTCATTAATACTGGGAGGTCTATAACAAACTCCAATGATAATCTTTGTTTTACGCACACCCATGTACATTTCAAATAATAATAGATAAAAATTCAGCGCAACTGTATAAAATAATATAATAGAAAGCTGCTATGCACTAAAGGATCAATAAACCAAAAGTCCCAATAACAAATATATAACAATTATATAACAAAAAGTGCAGCGCTATCAAATATGGATTATGAAGAAGATATCGAGGAGAGCAGTCCACAGGTGAAAATTATGGTGAAGCATGCACAAGATATAAACATTCAGTGCTCTTCAATGTGCACATTGAAGAGCACTGAATGTTTATATCTTGTGCATGCTTCACCATAATTTTCACCTGTGGACTGCTCTCCTCGATATCTTCTTCATAATCCATATTTGATAGCGCTGCATGTACATTTCAACCCATACTGCTTCAGATTCAGCACACTGTCCATCAACTAGGTCATCTTTCACACTCACTTTGAGATCACTTCTCATATAGAGACAAACACCACCAGCCCTCTGTTTTACCCTGTCTTTCTGAAAGAGAGAATAGCCAGGAATATTAATAGCCCAGTCATGTGAAGAATGAAGCCAAGATTCAGCAATACCAATTAAGCCATAGTTCTCCTCGTGCACCAGAGCTTCCAACTCACCTATTTTGCTTGGCAGACTTCTGGCATTGGTGAACAAACACTTTAAATCATTGTCCCATTTGCACACTTATTTTGCATGTTTTTAATTTTGGTACAAATAGTACCATTTCCAATGGTTGTTTGTAACATGTTCAGGCATCACCAACACCATAAGCCCAATTTTTCTGCACCTGTATGACAAGTTCATGCGATTTAAAATTCGTATGGAATTTTTACCAGCAGGGCCCGTTCCTGCACCCAGCAAGAGTAACTGCGAGGGGTTGCGTTGTCCAGGCACTGCCAACAACCAAGGCCCATGTTTTCGGCACCTGTATGACAAGTAAATGCTATTTCAAATTGGTATGGAATTTTTGCCAGCAGGGCCCGTTCCAGCGCCCAGCTAGAGTAACTGTGAGGGTTTACGATGTTCAGGCACCACCAACACCAATGGCCCAATTTTTCTGCACCTGTATGACAAGTACAAGCAATTTGAAATTTGTATGTATATTTGTACATTAATTTTTTTCCTTTAGAAATTTCAGTATTGCTGCAGCAGGCTACATACATCATACTTTACAGGCACATTAAGGGGACCCCCCAGGCACGATATTTAAAGGAATTTTTCATTTTTATTGTTCCACTTTAAGCATCATTAAAATCAGTAAATCACTGCTCCTTTAAAAACAATCGTTTTTAAACATTTTTTTTTTGCATTGCTACATGTTCCCCAGGTCAGTACCCGACCCCCCATACTTTTTAGTTGGGCAATAACTTGCACGTAAGTCTTTCAAATGAGGACTTTTAACGTTCGAGTTCCAAAGACTTCAATAGAGTTTGTTTGTTCAAACAAACTTTTCCCCTGTTCGCGGGGTTCTGGTGCGAACCGAACAAGGGGTGTTTGGCTCATCACTAATCACAATAATAAACTTATTTTTAAATCTGCACATGCCCTTCTAATCTGTTCACAGGATAA
This sequence comes from Pelophylax lessonae, assembly GCF_965119305.1. Lineage (NCBI taxonomy): Eukaryota > Metazoa > Chordata > Amphibia > Anura > Ranidae > Pelophylax > Pelophylax lessonae. Next base: position 638,386,551 of record NC_138769.1, on the reverse strand, counting down.
TTCCCTAACATTAAAACTATTGAGTAAGTCCCTGTTCCAGATTAGAAGATTCAAAACAGTCTCGTACTTTTGTCTTATATTCTTGTCATTCATATATTTTACCACACTCCTGATTATTCTACAAACTTCCATTGGCGTCCAGCCATAGATGTGCGATTCCGCCACTAAATGCTTTTAAAAGTCCCGGTTCACATTTGTAAGATGCGGGAACGCTGCGAATATGCAGCGTGATCCTGCATCGCATCCGCACCCCTGGCAGTTCACACTGCCATATGCGATACGCAGGGGGTGTCAATTAAAAGTTAACGACACCCACAGTTGCGATCGCATATCGCACTAGTGTGAACCACTATGCGATCCGATTCTGCTGCGGATAAAAAAAGGGTCAGGTGCATGTTTAGTGCGGATGCAGTGTGAATTCAGCCATACAAAGTGTATGGCTGAAATTTGCACCGCACATGAGATGGCATGTCATTTAGGAGCAGTGCGCTCCGAATTACATGCGATCTCCGTGATCGCACTAATGTGAACCGGGGCTAAAGAATGGATGTTGTTCAGACATGCAAATTTTCATTGGGTAAATGTGCATTTTCTTGGACTTTGGAGGAGGAGGAGCACTGGCTTATCTCCAAGAAGAATAGCAGTTGGCTTGGAAAATGCACCCCAACTGACTTCTCCTTCCCAAAAGTATTTGGTCAGTAGATGCAAAGAAAGTCAGAGAAGGGCCTACAGCTATAAGATAATTGTCCTATGTGACAATAATTGTCCATAATAGTTGAGTGGTCCGTAATATCTGTAATCATCCATATATAATCATAGAAGGCATGCCCTACCTTTTATATATTCATCTGTAAGTACTGCCACAACTGTTAACATTTATGAAAAACTCAATTGTAAACGTATTTTTAATTATCTTCCCTACAATTGCCAAAATTGCTACTGAAACATTGCTGAGTTGCAAGATCCCGACATTTCCTCCAGTTGTTTTGGGTCATGCTATCAGCCTTATTAAACATTTTCCAAACTTTTAAAATTCTTGAAAAGTCTTAGCTTTGACCTAGCACCATTGGATGCCTACTATTACTTTTGTTAGCCAGAAAAGTCTAATCTGACCCCTATTTCACACCTGTTACGAATAGATCAACTTTCCTGCATTCTGGGCTAGGTCAGAAGCCTGCTCACCCACTGTCTCCCTGTCCAGTGAGAATAAGTAACAAAGTTAAGTCTGGAAGCAAGCGGAGCACAGAAGAGGTTATATGGATTCAAAACCACATGGTGCCTGCTCAGACAGCACTTTTATGTTATAAGTTTAAAAAAACTGACAGGTTTGATGTAAAGCTCAATTAAATCCTCCACATTTTTTTCTCTTTAATTCCTGTACTGCTGTATGATATGATTTTAACCAGTTTTTTTCCTGGAAAAACCTCAAAAACCCTTTTCTTTATGAGAAATGTATGCCTTGGTCTTTCACTCCAGTGTTCTTAAAGGCAGGGTCATTAGAACGCGTGCATAATGTTTATTTCCTGGATGCCACCAACAGGCCTCTTGTCCCAAGTTTACTTTAGTGTGAGTCCCCGCTCCCAGAAGGAGCCAAATAGTATATATTCAACAGCATGTGTTTTTTTACCATGCCCCCACTTCACCCTGCATTCCTCCCAGCAAAGCCAGGTACAAGCTCTAAAGATAGGCCTATGGGTAATAGGAAGAGGTAAGCATAATATGTTTTCAAAACTTCCAATTTCAAGATGGACAAGTCCCATGGGGGTCAACTATGGATCTGAGCTCCAATCACCTTGCATTCTCCACCTAAACTCATTCCACCTTGTAACTCCCTTATATACAGTATATATAAGAGGGAGGGCACTACCTATTGATCAAAATAGGGATTATACTAACTCCCCCTTACACTTTAAGCTGGCAGAGATGAGTAACAGTCACATTGTTTACACTGATTGCAGTGTGCTGTAAATACATTTGTGCGGAGGAGGCCCAATTGAGGGAAACATGTAGGGAGGAATTTACTCACCTGGCATCATTACAGTTTTTTTTTAAATTTATGGACTCAATGGAATAACTGCTGTTACACACTGATTGACTTGCAATCTAAATGTGTTTTTTTATATATATTTTTAAAACATTTTAAAATAATTCTCAATAAAATTGGTGGCAATAATTTTCACAATATTTGGGATTTATATTTTTTATATATCCTATGGTGGAAGTAGCATCTTGGATTCCTGATTACAAATGGAGGTAAAGATCAAGGAGGGCTGCTTATTGGTCAAATTATTATTTTAGATGTGTATATACATCTGTGTTTGCTGTTAAGAAGCTGGGTGTCTCTTCAGGTTTGGGTAGTTTGCTATTATTGACCGACATACAAAAGGTATCCGATTCATATGCGAAGACTCCAGTTTAATTCTACATCCAAATCTGGATAAAATCGATGGCAATCCCCAGCAATGGAAAATGTCAAGCCCTCCTAGAATGATACACATTGACTGACACCTGGCACAACAACAATCAGCTTAAGCAATAATATACATTTCATTCTTTCTCCCACAATTCCTTATCCAGAAAAAAACACAGTCTAGCCTCCCACTCATTACACATTCTGAAGTTAGGCATGTCCCTTGGTCCAAACATAGTGTGGCTGTCCTCCACTAGCTCTCTCTGCTGCTTAAAATCAGTGATACTATTAATGGATCACTAAGAAACAATTTAACCTTCTGCTCATTGATCCAACAGGCCCTTTCTGACTATACATATTAAAACACAGTGCCAAACCTCACTCCCGTCACCCTGGGAGGCACACAAGCCACCTATTCAGAGTAAATGCATCCAACTTGCATGCCAAAAAGTAAAAAAATCTTCTCTTACAACACCTGGAGTTAACCGTTTAACAAAAAATGGATGAGTTTGCAATCCCACTGAGCCTCCTCTAATTGACTAAGCTTTAGAAAAAGTATGGCTTAAACCTGATGTGCTCTTGACAGAAACAACAACATAGAAGGGGTTAGACTAATTTTCTTCACAAAAGGGCAACAAACAAGATGTTTTACTAGCCTCTAAACTTACCCTTCCTGACTCAGAAAACAAACCCAATACTTTCCTTTCTGTCTGAATTTTTGTCCCATCTAAATGCCGGTTTTGACTCTCTCAGTAGTGTATGCAGAAGAAATTGCTCTCTTTTTCTAACTAGCTTCAACAACCCATCTCCATTGACATGGTCATCCCAACATTAAACAATTAAAAGCCCATAATGTCCAGGCCCCTACTGCTTTAATGCCAATTACAACAAGAAATGTGTTGGCCGGCTCACCCCGCTCTTAACAAAAGTGTTTAATAGCATTCGAAAGGGCCATAAATTCCAAACAGAAACTCTTTCTGCAATAATCTCTATGATACCAAAACCCCACACTGACCCTACTTCCTGGTCCAATTAACGGCCAATCTCATTATAAAAATTCTAGCTATAACTTTTGCCACTAGGCTTAACCCAATGATAGGTAGCCTGATATGTAAAGATCAAGGCAGATAAATTCCAGCTTGTCAAACCAGTATCAAAATTTGGCTTACGTTGTTTTCAGAAAAAAACTCATGCTAGCCCATAGATACAAAATTTAGCTGTTAGCACCAAAGATGACACAAATAACCTCCTAATGTGAAATAAAATAAACAATGTGCCCCAATTATATTAACATACAAATGCTATATCTCCAAATAAAATTGAAATAAAGTTAAAAATCTATATACAGTATATACAAAGTGACAACAAAATGTAATATGAATCCTCAGTCCCAATCAGTGTCCATCAGCATATCCATGCCCATCAGTGAGGCATGTCAGTGCCCATCAGTGCCACCTTAACAGTACAGCCTTATCAGTGCCTCTTCATCGATGCCCATCAATGCAGCTTATCAGTGTCTATCAGTGCAGCCTCCTCGGTGCTCATGAGTGCAGCCTTATCAGTGCCCATCAGTGAAGGCCAGCAGTGCAGCCTATCAGTGCCCATCAGAAGAAGAAGAAACATTACTTATTTGCAAAATTGTATCAAAGAAACAAAGAAAAAAGAACAAAAAATTAAAACCCAGTGGTGATTAAGTACCACTAAAAGAAAGCACTATCAGTCTCAAATGATACAAATTTCATTTGGGTACCGAGTTACATGTTCATGAAATTATCATTCAACATTCAACAGCACTAAAAGTTGAAAATTGGCCTGGGCAAGAAGGGGGTGAAAGTGTCCTGTAGGTAAGTGGTTCATTTACAGCTTTTGAACAGTTATATATACAGTATATATATATATATATATATATATATATATATATATATATATATATATATATATATACAGTATCTCACAAAAGTGAGTACACCTCTCACATTTTTGTAAATATTTTATTATATCTTTTCATGTGACAACACTGAAGTAATGACACTTTGCTATAATGTAAAGTATTGCTGTCCCCTCAAAATAACTCAACACACAGCCATTCCTGTCTAAACCGCTGGCCACAAAAGTGAGTACAGCCCTAACTAAAAATATCCAAATTGGGCCCAATTAGCCATTTTCCCTCCCCGATGTCATGTGACTCGTTAGTGTTACAAGGTCTCAGGTGTGAATGGGGAGCTGGTGTGTTAAATTTGGTGTTTTCGCTCTCACTCTCTCATACTAGTCAATGGAAGTTCAACATGGCACCTCATGGCAAAGAACTCTCTGAGGATCTGAAAAAAAGAATTGCTGCATAAAGATGGCCTTGGCTGTAAGAAGATTGCCAAGACCCTGAAAATGAGCTGCAGCACGGTGTCCAAGACCATAAAGGGGTTTAACAAGACAGGTTCCACTCAGAACAGGCCTACCCATGGTCGACCAAAGAAGTTGAGTGCACGTGCTCAGTGTCATATCCAGAGGTTGTCTTTGAGAAATAGACATATGAGTGCTGCCAGCATTGCTGCAGAGGTTGAAGGGGTGGGGGGTCAGCCTGTCAGTGCTCAGACCATACGCCACACACTGCATCAAATGGGTCTGCATGGCTGTCGTCCAAGAAGGAAGTACTAGAACCATATCCAGCGTGTCTTGCCTATAGTCAAATACGGTGGTGGGAGTGTCCTGGTCTGGGGCTCCATGAGTGCTCTCGGAACTGGGGAGCTACAGTTCATTGAGGGAACCATGAATCTCAACATGTACTGTGACATACTGAAGCAGAGCATGATCCCTTTCCTTTGGAGACTGTGCCGCAGGATAGTATTACAACATGATAACAAGCCCAAACACACCTCCAAGATGACCACTGCCTTGCTAAAGAAGCTGAGGGTAAAGGTGATAGACTGGCCAAGCATGTCTCCAGACCTAAACCCTATTGAGCATCTGTGGGGCATCTTCAAATGGAAGGTGGAGGACCGCAAGGTCTATAACATCAACCAGTTCTGTGATGTCGTCATGGAGGAATGGAAGAGGACTCCAGTAGGAATCTGTGAAACTCTGACAAACTTCATGCCCAAGAAGGTTAAGGCAGTGCTGGAAAATAATAGTGACCACACAAAATATTGACACTTTAGGCCCAATTTGGACATTTTAACTTAGGGGTGTACTCACTTTTTATGCCAGCGGTTTAGACATTAACCACCTCAATACAGGGCACTTAAACCCTCTTCCTTCCCAGACCAATTTTCAGCTTTTAGCGCTGTTGCAATTTGAATGACAATTGCGCGGTCATGCAACGCTGTACCTAAACCAAATTTGTGTCATTTTTTCCCCACAAATAGAGATTTCTTTTGGTGGTATTTGATCACCGTCAGGTTTTTTCTTTTTTGGTGAACAAATAAAAAAAGACTGAAAAGTTTGAAAAAAAAAAAAAAGTTTTTTTGTTTAGGTTATAAAATTTTGTAAATAGATATGTTTTTTCCTGCACTGATGAGCACTGATGATGCCGCACTGACAGGCACTGATAAGGAGACACTGATGGGGGGGCAATGATGGGGTGGCACTGATGGGGTGGCACTGATATGCAGCACTGATGGGCACTGATATGTGGCACTGATAGATAGCACTGATATGCAGCATTGGTGGGCACTGATAGGCAGCGCTGATGGGCACTGATAGGCAGCACTGATGGGCACTGATTGGCGGCACTGATGGGCACTGATAGGTGGCACTGTTGGGCGGCACTGATGGGTGGCACTGATCGGCACTGATGGGTGGCACTGATCGGCACTGATGGGGGGCACTGATGGGCACTGATAGGCAGCACTGGTGGGCAATAATGGGCACTGGTGGGCGGCACTGATAGATGGCAATAATGGGCATTGGTGGGCAGCACTGATAGATGGCATTGGTGGGCAACACTGATAGGGAGGGCACTGGGGGGCTCTCTGAGCCCTGCTTGCCATCCCTGGTGGCCATAGTGGGCATCCCTGGTGGTCATGGGTGGGCATCCCTGGTGGTCATGGGTGGGCATCCCTGGTGGCTTAGTGGAACCCCCCCCCCCCCCCCAGGGCTGCACTGGTAATCAATGTTCTGATTACCAGCACAGACCCCCCCCCTGTGATCAGTGAGTAATTAGAAATACTCACTGATCACCCCCGCAGCAGCACCGATCATCCCTCTTCTCCTCACTGACAGGATCTGTCAGGGGGAGAAGAGATCGAAGCCGTTACAACAGCTCTATTTACATTACATGACGGCTGTGATTGGACACAGCCGTCATGTGATCAGGAGGGCCAATCACAGGGCCCTCCTGCCGAATGATGTTGCTCTGTGTCCGAGGGACACAGGCACATCGAGATCGCGCCGCTGCGCGTGCCCGCGGTGGCGCGATCTCTCTCCTTCTGAAGGACGTTCCGGAACGTCCATTCAGAAGGACGAGACTCCCGCCCGGCCGTATATGTACTATGGCCGGGTGGGAGGTAGTTAATGACTGTGGGTTGAGTTTTTTGAGGGGACAGCAAATTTACACTGTTATACAAGCTGTACACTCACTACTTTACATTGTAGCAAATTTAGAAAGGAAACACTGGTCCCACGGGGTTTAGGCGAGGCTGACACATTTATGGGATATCAGGCAAAATAAAGAAAAAATCATATATAAAATAGCAAATATTTATTGAACATCATTAAAAAATGAAAAAAGAGGCTGGATAGAGACAAGCTACATTCCAGACCTCATATTCCATATGTAAAAACACATAGTATAAGGAGACAACTGGATACAGAGATCTGTACAAAGGACACATTTACCAAAACTGACTAAACAGTTAATTTGTAGTGATTCAGAACAGATGGTTCCAGTCCCAACATGTTTCAAAATTTTAAGATTTCTTCATCAGGGCAAGAGGTAGCACAGAGCTGTCTAATAGTAAAGAATGAAAATCAATATATCAGTGTCCATAAATCAAAACAATACTTAAATACATATATATATATAAGTACATATTTAACAAAAGAGTGTACATACGTATACTGTACATCAATGTTAATCTGCAGTCACAAATCAGTCAAACACATGCAGATGCATTAAGCAAGATGTTTTGGGATAGTAATGGCTTACCCTCGATATCAGTGGCGGCTGGTGTACTTAGGGCGCAGGGGGGCCGCCCCCCCACCCATGCATCCGGCCCCCTAATCTGCATGCAGGGGAGCCGGACGCATGGAGTTCAATGGGGATTTTTTTTTTGCATCACCTGATTAGAGCCAGAGGCTCTAATAGGGCGATGCAAAGGGTGGACCCGGGGCGCAGAGCAGTGCGTCCCAAGCCCACCCATTGTGTGACAATAGCGAATGAAAATTCGCTATTGTCACACCAATCCTCGTCCTGGCCAATCAGGAAGCATGTCCGATACGCGCTGCCTGATTGGCCGAAAAGGCAAACCCCATGCCATTGGCTAAGGAGGAGGCAGGAGCGGAAGGACTGGAGGAGACGCACCGCCGGTCACCGGGACTGAGGAGAAGCCGCCCGCCGCTGCTGCTGCTCCAGGTAAGTAAGGGGGCACGCATGCTTATCTCTGCATTGGGGGCATGTATGCTGGTCACTACATTGGGGGCACGCAGATCTCTGCATTGGGGGCATGTATGCTGGTCACTGCATTGGGGGCATGTATGCTGGTCACTGCATTGGGGGCATGTACGCTGGTCACTGCATTGGCGGCATGTACGCTGGTCACTGCATTGGGGGCATGTATGCTGGTCACTGAATTGGGGGCACTCACGCTGATCTCTGCATTGGGGGCATGTATGCTGGTCACTACATTGGGGGGCATGTATGCTGGTCACTGCATTGGGGGCATGTACGCTGGGCTGGTCACTGCATTGGGGGCATGTACGCTGGTCACTGCATTGGGGGCATGTACGCTGGTCACTGCATTGGGGGCATGTGTGCTGGTCACTGCCTTGGGGGCACGCACGCTGATCTCTGCATTGGGGACATGTATACTGGTGACTACATTGAGGGCATGTACGCTGGTCACTACATTGGGGGCACGCACGCTGATCTCTGCATTGGGGGCATGTATGCTGGTCACTGCATTGGGGGCATGTATGCTGGTCACTGCATTGAAGGGGGCACGCACGCTGATCTCTGCATTGGGGGCATGTATGCTGGTCACTGCATTGGGGGCATGTACGCTGGTCACTGCATTGGGGGCATGTACGGTGATCTCTGCATTGGGGGAATGGTATGCTGGTCTCTGCATTGGGGAAATGGTATGCTGGTCTCTGCATTGGGGGAATGGTATGCTGGTCTCTGCATTGGGGGCATGTACGCTGATCTCTGCATTGAAGGGGGCATGTACGCTGGTCACTGCATTGAAGGGGCCATGTACGCTGGTCACTGCATTGAAGGTGGCATGTACACTGGTCACTGCATTGAAAGGGGGCACTCTGGTCACTGTGCATTGAAAGGGGGCACGCTGGTCACTGTGCATTGAAAGGGGGCATGCTGGTCACTGTGCATTGAAAGGGGGCACGCTGGTCACTCTGCATTGAAAGGGGGCATGCTGGTCTCTCTGCATTGAAAGGGGGCACGCTGGTCTCTCTGCATTGAAAGGGGGCACGCTGGTCTCTCTGCATTGAAAGGGGCACGCTGGTCTCTCTGCATTGAAAGGGGGCCCACTGGTCTCTCTGCATTGAAAGGGGGCACACTATACCTTAATTACTGAAGGCCCCTTTCACACTTTTGCGACCTCAAAGTCACGCAATTTTTACAGCGTTTTTTGCCGCCAAGCAATGCCTATTACACTTTCTGTTTGCGCCCCCCCCCCCCCCCAAAAAAAAAAAAAAATTTGAGCACCAGCCGCCACTGCTCGATATGTATGTGGATATCATGATATGCAGATACATATCGAGGGTACATATTAGGTCTGGAATGTAGCTTGTCTCTATCCAGCCTCTTTTTTCCATTTTTAAACGATGTTCAATAAATATTAGCTATTTTATATATGATTTTTTCTTTATTTTGCCTGATATCCCATACATGTGTCTGCCTCGCCTAAACCCCGTTGGTACCAGTGTTTCCTTTCTATATTTAATTATTGGGGGGATGGCATGACACATAACTTTATGCACCTGTACACACAACCCCTTCCTGTATTTTACATTGTAGCAAAGTGTCATTTCTTCAGTGTTGTCACATGAAAAGATATAGTAAAATATTTACAAAAATGTGAGGGGGGTGTACTCACTTTTGGGAGATACTGTATACTGTATACACGAGGTGTGTCTAAAAAGTTTGGTGAATGGTTCGATATCTCAACGGCAACATGGGCTAAGTGCGCACGCATGCACACTGCTATCCAGAGACACGTCGAGAAGCGCCACCTAGTGTGGAGTACATTTGGAGTACGTGTGGAGTACATGTGACCGTCAAGGTAAACCCACTGCGGGCAGTCAAACACAGTCAGTATGAGAGGTAGGGTTACAGTGCAATGGAGCAACATCAAGTTCTGCTATAAATTGGGTAAAACGGAGACGCATGAAATGGTGGTGCAAGTGTACAGGATGGAAGCTGTGAGCAGAAAATGTGTTTACAACTGGTCCAAACTAATTAGTGATGGGAAGGAAACGACTGAGAATGAGCCATGTTAAGGTCGGCCGTCGACAAGCAGAAGCCTAGACATGATCGAACGAGTGCAATAAATGCTGTCATGAGATGAGCAACTGACTCTGCGATTGAAGGCGGAGGAATTGGGCATTAGCAAGATCATCATCCACAAAGATTTGGGTAAGTGGAAGATATGTTCCTGGTTTGTGCCACATAAGCTGAAAGACGAACAGAAAGCAAAATGGACAGAAACCTCTGGAGATTTCATTACCATTTCTGACCAGGATCCTACCTTTCTGCAAACTATTGTCACAGAGGATGAAACCAGTTCGATCTGAAATCCAAGCGGCAATCAATGAAATGGCGTTCACCGTCTTCCCCCGCGACCCAAAAATAACTGACAGTCTCCAGAAGCTTTATGAATGTTGTTTTGTGAAGGATGGCGATTATTTTGAAGGCCAATAAAGGTAATTTGTTTGTTTTCTGATACCATTCACCAAATTTTTTAGACACATATATACAGTATATCGATATTTACAGTATATAAATGCTATAGACTGATATTTTGTAGGTTTATTGATTCAACAAATATACAGTCATTTGAAAAAGTAAGTACACCCTATGAAATTTGCTGACTTTTTCAATATACTGTATTTAAACAGGTACACTTTAAATCCTAATTTAAATAGCGACTACAGATAAAGTGATACACTTGAACAAATGACACATAAAATTGAAATTGTGTATTAATTTTTATGATTAAACATAAAGGCAGGATTGTCATATGGAAAAAGTAAGTGTACCCCTACATTTAAAACCACTCTAAATCCATTACATTAGAATTGAAATCGCAAGACAAGTTGGAGCTCATTCTTTTCAATGGCACATGTTCAAATCTGTGCAACTTTGAAAAGGTGCCTGCACTACTTTGGTGTGACTTTTGATGTAACTTTGGGCCAGAGAATGTAAATTTGGATCAAAGACACATCCAAATCACACTGGAAATTGTGCAACTTTGGAGACTCGCTTATGTGAATGGAGCCTCACAGGGAGTATGCAGATGGAACTTGTCTTATTTAAGCCTCAGATATCTAGGTTCTGGTGTTTTATTTGCTATTGGCATGTGTGGTATCATCATATTAAGATCAATAATAGCTCTCTATGAGCTATTATTGACTGTGACTATGGTAAGGAACTTCAAAAGATCACCACATGCTTTGAAGTGACATTAAAAAAAAACTGCTAATTTGTCCAGGACCTGCCAGTCAAGCAAATGTACCCAAGAGCTGACTGTATGATGCAAAAAAAAAGGAAAATTGGATGATATTTACCGTAATTTTCCCTTCCTGGTGCCTATCCATAGCAGCATACCTGTGATAGATCTCCGCCTCTAGTCCTCCTTCAGGACTAGTGAATAGCATAAAAGAAAGAAAATAAAGACACCCCCTACTCCCACAATTCTCCTGTTATATCGAATACCGAGGGAGGGAGGGAGGGAGGGAGGGAGCGTGTGCTGCCATGGATAGGCACCAGGAAAGGAAAATTATGGTAAGTATGATACAATTTTCCATTTTCCTGGCGCCTTCATGGCAGCATACCTGTGATAAATAACTAGCTGACAAAGGGTGGGTAGATGCTAAACCCAAAAAATAAAAAAATATTTAGATGAAGAAAGGGCTTCCTGCATTGCCCTTCTTCCAAATTCTACAGTGGTGAGCACTCCAGGGTCAACTCTATAATGTTTTAGAAATGTGTGCTGAGACGTCCATGTGGCAGCCCTGCAGATGGTTTCCAGGAAGACGTTTGCTCTGGCTGCCCACGAGGCATAAATTGATCTTGTAGAATAAGCCTTCACCTGATACGGAGGAACCATGCCTTTAGCCCTGTAGCCTTTACGTATTAGTTTGCCGATCCAGGATGCAAGAGTCCTGCTAGAGGCTTCCTTCCCTCTGTTTTTTCCACATTGGAAAACAAACCGCTGGTTAGATGCTCTAAATTTTTCTGTAGCCTCGAGATACTTCTTGAGAATTTTCGATATGTCCAAGTTTGGGTCTATTTCTGACTGGGAAAAAAACTGGCAACCCTGAGATGACTTGTGGTAGCGACTTTAGGGGTGAAACCTTGAAAAGGTCGCAGTTCCACTCTGTCTGGAAAGAAAGAAACGTGATCATCTCCAATTCCCAGGGCTTGCAACTCCGATATCCTCCTGCCAGATGTAATGGCTAGAAGAAAGACAGTTTTTAAGGATAAGTTCCAAATCGATATTTGTTCCATAGGAGCAAAAGGATGTTCCACCAAGGCTTCCAGTATTAGAGTTAGGTCCCATTTTGGAAAGGTGCGTCTGACCGGAGGGTGTGACTTTAATATCCCTCTAAGGAACGTAATTACGAGAGGGTTGACCGCCCATCTTGAATTTGTTGCTGCTGATAATGCGGCTACCTAGACCTTTAGTGAGTTGAGACCTAGGCCTAGGTCAAGTCTGGTCTGTAGGAACCCCAGAATATTGGAGTCTGAAGGTGAGGATAGATCAACATTTTTCCAGCCGCAAAGGTTTGGAACTTTTTCCAGACTCTTGAGTAGATGGAGTTTGTGGATGGTTTCCTTGCTTAAAGGAGTGTCGAAATGACTTTCGGGGAACAGCCTAAGGCTTTAAACCTCCACCTCTCAATTTCCACACCTGTAAATCCAGTCTGTGCAGGTTTGGATGAGAGACTCTGCCCTGCTTTAGAAGTTGAGGGAACAGGGGAAGTGTCAGAGGTGTGCTCACAGACAGCCACATGGCCAGTGGAAACCAAGGTCTCTTGGGCCAATAAAGGAGAATCACCAGGATGTGTACTGGTTCCTTCAGGAGCCTCAGGAGGAGTTTTAGAATAAGAGGGCGAGGTGGGAAGGCATATGCTGTGTCGAACTCCCAGGTGCATGTCAGAGTGTCCACTGCTTCCGCCTGGGGTTGTGGAAAGCAGGAGATAAATCTGGGAAGCTTGGTGTTACGTAGTGTAGCGAACAGATCAACCTGAGGATATTTACAGTGATTGGCGATCTGGTGAAAGACATGTGAATGCAGGATCTTGATCATGAGGTGAATGGCTCGTGTTGGCTAAAGCAAGAGGATCAGCTGAAAATAGGGAGGAGGAAGAAAACTTCAAATTTGTGCCAAAAAGAAAAAAAAAGAAAGGGTATTCTAATGTTTTTTTTTTTTTTTAAATACCAGAAAAAGACATACCTGGTCAAAGACACAACCTGACGAGGCTGCACACAGGTTGCCAGCAAGCCCCAGACTGATTGATCAGAATTTATAGGGAAGGGGAGGGAGGGAAATCCATGGGACCTCCTCTTCCTGGAAAAAAAAGGCAATATTTGTTTGCTGGAGTTTTTTTTTTTTTAACTAAAAAATGTGAAAGCTTATTTCATTTTTTATATATATATTTATTTATTTATTTTTTTTAAGATAAATGATCCTATGAATCTCTCCTTAATTTAATCTTTACTTTCCTTTTCTCTTTTTTTTTTTTTTGTTAACATCTGACAAACTCCTGTCCAGTTGCCAACTGGATTCCAGGAGTTAAGATGGCTGCTGAGACTTCCGCCGGCACTTCCGCGAATGTGCCCGCATCCGCCTATCGGTTGACCCTGGGCGAGCATGCGCACTCCACCGGGAACGCCGAAGCCAAGACTGCGGGCCGTGCTACAGACACCGCAAGCCACCGGAATGGACGGAGGAAGGAACACCTGGCAGGTTGGTAAAAGAAAAGGGGGGAATTTTAAGCAGATGGAGGGAAGGAGGGATAAAAACAAAAGTGAATAAAAACTCACCTGGAGAGGAGTAAAAATAAATGTGCATACCTGAACAAAGGTGGCAGGTGGGGGTCAAAGTGTGCTGATCCTGCTGCTGCCATCAATGCCATTCACAAAAAAGCTCTTTATGCAAAAGAGTTAGGCTGGCCATACACTATACAATTTTCTTATTCAATTTCCTTTAGATTTACCTTTGTATGTAGTGCAAGGGCCTGCCTGATTGCATACAAATTGAAAGTGTTTAGGTTTGACCCTATATTACATGGTTTTGGTAAATCTAAAGGAAAGTTGAACAAGAAAATTGTATAGTATATGGCCAGCCTTAGTGGACTTCTTTTTGAAGTGTATTTGATGTTTTTAAACGTTGCCTTTAAAGAAATGGTTTTACACCATAGGAAATCCTCCTGTGTTTTCTGATTTTTAGAAAAATAAGGAAATCCTCTGGATGATCTTGGGGGAAGGTGCTGGCTTTTTTATAAAAAAAAAATTCAAGCTTGTTTGACCTGCTTAATAAATTAAGTGGTCAAGGATAATTTGTGAGTTTGTTGCACACATGGTAAAACAGGTGTTGAAAAGACACTGGAGGAAGAAGCACACAGTTGTATAGGCATGTGCACTTTAGGCCTTTGTCAGATATAAGAATGCCTTTTTTAAGAATGCCTTGTCATTTTTAATAATAGAATTGGATACACTTGTATTGTAACTTGATTATATATTTATTTATTAGCATATTGATGGATCGCTTAGAACACATATAGCATATCATCATGACATGTATGCACTAGTATTATTTTGTGTGCACCTGCACTTCATACTCTTGAAATTTATTACACTAGAAAATTCTCCAAGGAATGGCTAAAAAAGAAGAAATATAAGGTTATTTGGCCTTAGCCAAATTGCTAATTTGATTCCGAAAACAAAGAAAATGAACAGGACAGGAACTCCTTGCAAGGAAACACACAAACATTCTACTACTGCTAGAATTTACATTGTATTGGGAGAACTGCATTTACACGCACATGAACTTTAATGGCATCCCGGTTCTAGTCCGTAGGGTTCAATGTGGGGTTGGTCCACCCTTTGCAGCTATAACAGCTTGAACTCTTCTGGGAAGGCTTGCAAGGAAACACACAAACATTCTACTACTGCTAGAATTTACATGGAAAGGCAATCAAAAATTTCACTGAGGCAATGTCAGAGACTGTTCAGCATTTGTACAATTACGTATATGAGAGTACAACAAATATTAATCTTTTAGGCTTCATGCAACACAAGCTTAAAAAAACACTCCAAGCTGCAGCTTTTGAACATTTTTTTTCTGCTTTTAGAAGCAAATACTATTATCCTATACTTTATTACCAAAAGTATTGGGAGAACTGCGTTTACACGCACATGAACTTTAATGGCATCCCGGTTCTAGTCCGTAGGGTTCAATGTGGGGTTGGTCCACCCTTTGCAGCTATAACAGCTTGAACTCTTCTGGGAAGGCTGTCCACAAGGTTTAGGAGTGTGTCTATGGGAACGTTTGACCATTCATCCAGAAGCGCATTTGTGAAGTTAGGCACTGATGTTGGACAAGAAGGCCTGGCTCGCCGTCTCCACTCTAATTCATCCCAAAGGTGTTCTATCAGGTGGAAACAAGGACTCTGTGCAGGCCAGCCAAGTTCTTCCACCCCAAACTCCCTCATCCATGTCTTTATGGACCTGGCTTTATGCACTGGTGCGCAGTTGTGTTGGAACAGGAAGGGGGCCATCCCCAAACTGTTCTCACAAAGCTGGGAGAATGAAATTGTCTAAAATGTCTTGGTATGCTGACACTTTAAGAGTTCCCTTCACTGGAACTAAGGGGCCAAACCCAACCCCTAAAACACAACCCACACCATAATCCCCCCTCCACCAAATCGTTTGAACTAGTGCACCAAGCAAGGTCCATAAAGTCCTGGATGAGCATGTTTGGGGTGGAGTAACCTGAATGGCCTACACAGAGTCCTGACCTCAACCCGATAGAACACCTTTGGGATGAATACAGTGCAGACTGCGAGCCAGATCTTCTCATCCACATCAGCAACTGACCCCACAAATGCTGTCCTGGAAGAATGGTCAAACATTCCCATAGACACACTCCTAAATCTTGTGGATAGACCTCCCAGAAGAGTTGAAGCTGTTAACGCGGCAAAGGGTGGGGTAACTCAATATTGAACCCTATGGACTAAGACTGGGATGTTATTAAAGTTCATGTGTGTGTAAAGGCAATATAGTGTATGTGTCCACTCACACTATTTTAGTCTAAAAGTGTTTTTGAAGCTTCAGCTTCTGGGAGCAGAAAATTTTTTTTTTTTGTGTTTTCTGGAGCGATTTGCCAGCAAAAAAAAAGGTGAATGCTCCTAACTGCTGCTAAGGCTCCATGTACACTAACAGTGTTTATGAACACAAAAAACGCTAGAAAAAAACACTGGATGAAAAGCGCTGATAATAGAGTTTTGTACAGGCTTGTAGTAGTGTTTTAGTAGCTTTTAGGAGTGTATAGAAGTGTTAGCATTTTATTAGCATTTTTAAAATACACATAAAAATGCTTGAAAAAACTGTTAGAAGAGTTTTAGTAGCGTTTAGAAGCGCTTAGTGTTTTTTGCTGCTGGGAAAACGCTCCCAAAAAGTCCACAAAAATGTTTTTTTATCCTGCTCCTAAACGCTGAAGCTTGAAAAATGCTTCTAGCATATAATAGTGTGCATAAACACATAGGATAACACTATTAAAAATTCTGACACAAAAACGCTATTATGAGTGTTTTTCATGCAGCATTTTTTTGCCACAGGTTTTGCCACAAGTTGCCTAAGTTTCTGGAAAATTACAAACATTTTTTTTTTTTTTTACACAACAAAGTTGTCATTATTAATGATATATTTTTCACACATACCATGGGTATATGTATAATTACACACAAAAAAACATTTTGTTGCTTCTCCTGAGTATGAGGATACCACATGTGTGAGACTTTTTGGCAGTCTAGCTGTGTACGGGACCCCGAAAACCAATCACTGCCTTGAGGTTTTCTAAGCATGTAAATTGCTCATTTCACTTTCACACTACCTGTCAAAGCTCCGGAGGCCCTGAAATGCCAAGATAGCACAAAGCTATTTGCTAAGAGGCATGGTGAGTATTTTGCAGATCTCATTTGATGCCACATTTTTTTGGAAAATAAAGAAAGTAAAAGAAAATGTATTTTTTTACTTTTCGTTTTTCAATTTTTATAACTTTATGACAAACAGCGAGATCTGCAAAATGCTCAACATGCCTCTCAACAAATAGCTTGGAGTTTCTACTTTCCAAAAAAGGGGTCATTTGGGGGGATTTCGTACTATCTTGCAATTTCAGGGCCTCTGAAACTGTGATAGGTAGTGAGAAAGTGAAATGAGAAATTTATGCCCTTGAAAAGCCTGAAGGTGGTGATTGTTTTTTCTGTATGTGGCTAGACTGCCAAAAAGTCTCACACATGGGGTATTCCCATACTCAGGAGAAGCAGCATCCCATGTTATGATTTATGGCTCTGTGTCTAGTGTTGAGCGAACACGGACTGTATTATTCGTGTTCGTCCTGAATAATTGGATTTTTGTTACCCGAAAACCTTACTGTATGTTCGGGTTTAAAATCCGTGTTCAGTCATTTTATTTCCTGTTTTGTATGTAATGGTGCGCTTTTAATGGCGGGCTTTCAACAGCCAATCAATAAGCGTTTAACTGGTGTGCCTTAAGCCATCCCAGCCATGTCTACCAATGTATTAGTAGCTGTGATTGGCCATCTGAAGCATGTGACCATGTCTTTATAAGTTCGAGAGCCCCCAGCGCGCCGCGTCATTCTGCTGTAGTTTAGGGACAGAGCACACATCATACGTGCTGGCTGCTGATTAGGGACAGACAGTGATTCTGTGAAAAATTGTGTCCGAAAAGAATGCAGGGACAGGTCGGAGTGCAGGCAGGGAAAGTTATTAGAGCATTTTAGGGCCAGGCTGGAGATTAGGCAGGGTCAGTCTTCTACATTGATTTTGCTGTGTGGGGGGTGGTGCAGTGAACGATCTTATTGAGCATATTAGGGACAGGCTGGAGATTAGGCAGGGACAGTATACATCGATTTTGCTGTGTGGGGGGTGGTGCAGTGAACAATCTTTTTGCCCTCACTTGAGCCCACTGAGGAGGAGGAGGGAGAAAAAAAAATCTATTTTTATCAGTCAGTTGTGTGCAGCGTTCATCTTAGATCTATTTTACTACAAGTTAAAAATGGATTTTTTTTTCCCCCTTCATAGCCTTTTTGCTCCAGTGCTGACTGTGACATAAGACACTGCTGTGTTCACATGTGCTATTGAGTGATTTTCAATTTTATACACTTTTTTCTATTCCACTATTCAATATACACCCTTTTGGGTTAAAAAAATTAAATTGTGGCATAGTCTGTAATCTATTTAAAAATTACAAACTTAAAGGGGAATTTTCTTTTTTTTTTCCCTTCATAGCCTGCTGCAGAGCTGAATGTGACATAAGACACTGCTGTGTTCACATGTGCTATTGAAAAATCACCAATTTTATATCATATTTTCTATTCCGCTATTCAATCTACACCCTTTGGGGTAAAAATAATTAAATTGTGGCATAGTCTGTATCGGTACGTGTGAGATACACCTTTCCAATTTTTGGGGCGCATCTTCCACCGCCGAGGATTGCAGGGTGCTTCAGTTTGCCTCCTGCCTGTTCCGAACTCCTCCTACTCCTCATCCTGCCTTTAGGGTACAAAAAATAGTAATCGGGGCCTAGTCTGGGTCTGTACGTGTGAGATAGATACACCTTTTGATATCATATTTTCTATTCCGCTATTCAATCTACACCCTTTGGGGTAAAAAGAATTAAATTGCGGCATAGTCTGTATCGGTACGTGTGAGATACACCTTTCCAATTTTTGGGGCGCATCTTCCACCGCCGAGGATTGCAGGGTGCTTCAGTTTGCCTCCTGTTCCGAACTCCTCCTACTCCTCATCCTGCCTTTAGGGTACAAAAATAGTAATCGGGGCTTAGTCTGGGTTTGTACGTGTGAGATACACCGTTTTATAAAAAATTTTCTATTCCGCTATTTAATATACACCCTTTTGGAGTGTAAAAAATTAAATTACGGCATAGTCTGTATCGGTACGTGTGAGATACACCTTTTTAAATTTGTTTGGCTCATCTCCTTCCACCGCCGAGGATTGCAGGGCGCTTCAGTTTGCCTCCTGTTCTGAACTCCTCCTACTCCTCTTCCTCATCCTCATCCTCCCTTTAGGGTACAAAAAAATGTAATCGGGGCCTAGTCTGTGTTTGTACGTGTGAGATACATCGTTTTATAAATTTTTTCCTATTCCGCTATTCAATATACACCCTTTTGGAGTGTAAAAAATTAAATTACGGCATAGTCTGTATCGGTACGTGTGAGATACACCTTTTAAATTTGTTTGGCGCATCTCCTTCCACCGCCGAGGATTGCAGGGCGCTTCAGTTTGCCTCCTGTTCCGAACTCCTCCTACTCCTCTTCCTCATCCTCATCCTCCCTTTAGGGTACAAAAAATTGTAATCGGGACCTAGTCTGTGTTTGTACGTGTGAGATAAACCATTTTATATCCTTTTTTCTATTCAGCTATTCAATATACACCCTTTTGGGGTGAAAAAAATTAAATTTGCGGCATACTTTGCATATTTGACTGTGAGATACACCCGTTGTATTTGTATACTGTTTTTCTATTCCGCTATTTAATAAAAACCCTTTTGGGGTAAAAAAAATTAAATTGCGGCATAGTTTGCATATTTGACTGTGAGATACACGCGTGCGATACTGTTGTTGTTTTGTTCCGCTATTCAATAAACACCTTTCTAGGGCAAGATCATAAATTACAGAAATATGAGGAGAACGTCAAATAAGGGCCGTGGCCTGGGTCATGGTGCTGCTGGTAGAGCTCCTGTTGCAAGGAGAGGACGTGGTCGATCTGTGCCAGCTACACGCACAAGTGAAACACCTTCCTCAAGTGTGAGTAGGCGACAGAACCTGCAGCAGTATTTGGTAGGGCATCATGCGCCTCTAGAAGTGATGAGGCCAGAACAAGTAGAGGCGATAGTAGATTAGTTTGCTGCTGACAGTGCCTCCAGTTCCTTCACATTGTCTCCCACCCAGTCTACTGCAGAAAGGTCAGAGTTGGCACCTGCAGCCAATGTCCAACCGTCTTTCACCTCACCCCCTTGCAAATCAGGCAAGCACTCTGAGCCCCAAGTCATGCAGCAGTCTCTTCTTCTTTTTGATGACTCTGTCAGCAGGGTTTCCCAGGGCCATCCACCTAGCCTTGCCCCAGAAGTGGAAGAGATTGAGTGCAGCGATGCCCAACCACTTATTTCTCAAGATGAGTACATGGAAGGACCATCGCAGCACGTCTCCGATGATGACGAAATGCAGGTGCCAACTGCTGTGGCACTCAGAAATGTGGAGACCGACAAGGAGGGCAGGGGTGAAGACTGGGTGGAAGATGATGTGGAGGACGATGAGGTCCTCGACCCCACATGGAATGAAGGTCATGCAGGTGACCTGAGTAGTTTGGAGGAAGAGGCGGTGGTTGCACAGAGCCACCAGCACAGCAGAAGAGGGAGAAGGGTGCAGAAGCGGAGCGGCCGTGCCCTAGACACTACGCCTGCTACTGCCCAACGCAGCAAGGGACCGAGCGCACCAAAGCCAGCTCAAAGGAGTTCTCTAGCGTGGAAGTTCTTCAGAAAATGTGCTGATGACAGGACACGAGTGGTTTGCACCCTGTGCAGTCAGAGCCTGAAGCGAGGCATAAACCTTCTCAACCTGAGCACAACCTGCATGATCAGGCATCTAAGTGCAAAACATGAGCTGCAGTGGAGTAGACACCTTCAAAACCAAGAAAGGTCTCTGGCTCCTCCTGATTCCTCTTCTGCTGCAGTCTCGGCCTCTTCATCCACCTCTGTAGTGATACTGGCACCTGCCACCCCGCAAACAGAGGATCTGTCAGCAACACCACCACCTGGGTCACCAACCATCTCCACAATGTCCCGTGGAAGCGTTCAGCTTTCCAGCTCCCAAACACTTCAGAGGAAGAGGAAGTACCCCCCTACCCATGTCGGTGGCTGTCCCACAGTACGTTGTGCCCAGCCGCCACTACCTTTCCAGGCAAGCCATCCCTTCCCTGCACAACCAAATGGGGGAAAAAAATCAGGTGTGCACTGCGCAACGCCATCTGTGCCAAGGTCCACCTAACTACCGATATGTGGACCAGTAAGCACGGTCAGGGGCGTTATATCTCCCTAAGGGCACACTGGGTAAATGCAGTGGCGGATGGGCCTGTGGCGGATAGCAATTTGGCGCATGTCCTTCCACCACCGAGGATTGCAGGGCGCTTCAGGTTGCCTCCTGTTCCTAACTCCTCCTACTCCGCTTCCTCATCCTCTACCGCCTCCTCATCCGGTCAGCGTAACACCTTCACCACCAACTTCAGCACAGCCAGGGGTAAACGACAGCAGGCAGTTTTAAAACTTGCCTGTTTGGGGGAAAAACCACACACCGCGCAGGAGTTGTGGAGGAGCATGGAACAGCAGACAAATGAGTGGTTGCTGCCAGCGAGCCTCAAGCCCGGCCTGGTGGTGTGCGATAACGGGCGAAATCTCATAGCAGCTCTGGGCCTAGCCGGTTTGACGCACATCCCTTGCCTGGCGCATGTGCTGAATTTGGTGGTGCAGAGGTTCCTTAAAAATTACCCCGATATGTCAGAGCTGCTGCAGAAAGTGCGGGCCGTCTGTGCGCACTTTCGGCGTTCTCACCCTGCTGCTGCTCGCCTGTCAGCGCTGCAGCGTAACTTCGACCTTCCCGCTCACCGCCTCATATGTGACGTGCCCACAAGGTGGAACTCCACCTTGCACATGCTGGAAAGACTGTGCGAGCAGCAGCAGGGCATAGTGGAGTTTCAGCTGCAGCACGCATGCGTGAGTCGCTCTGCAGAACAGCACCACTTCACCACCAATAACTGGGCCTCCATGTGAGACCTGTGTGCCTTGTTGCGCTGTTTTGAGTACTCCACCAACATGGCCAGTGGCAATGACGCCGTTGTCAGCTTAACTATCCCACTTCTATGACTCCTTCAAAAAACGATTCGGGCGATGATGGTAGAGGATGTGGCACAGGAGGAGGAGGAGGAGGAGGAGGATGAAGAGGTAACATTTCCAAGGCTTTCAGGGCAGTCATTCGCAAGGGGCACCGAGGGTGGGTTCCTGCACACACAGACGCCAGGTACACAATTGTCCAGCAGGGGCACAGTTCTGGAGGATGAGGAGGATGAGGAGGAGGAGATGGAGGAGGAGATGGAACCATGTTCACAGCAGGGTGGCACCCAGGCCAGCTCATGGCCATCACTGGTGCGTGGCTGGGGGGATACAGAGGACACGGACGATACACCTCCCACAGAGGACAGCCTTTCGTTGCCTCTGGGCAGCCTGGCACACATGAGCGATTACATGCTGCAGTGTCTCCACAATGACCGCTGAGTTGCCCACATTCTAACTTGTGCTGATTACTGGGTGGCCACGCTGCTGGATCCCCGTTACAAGGACAACGTACCGTCCTTAATTCACTCACTGGAGCGCGATCGCAAGATGCGCAAGTACAAGCGCATGCTGGTAGACGCGATGCTGCTGGCATTCCCACCTGACAGCGGGGCCACAGTGGAAGCACAAGGCCAAGGCAGAGGAGGAGGAGGAAGAGGTCACCAATGCAACCAGGGCACCGCCAGCACCTCAGAAGGCAGGGTTAGCATGGCCGAAATGTGGAAAAGCTTTGTCAGCACGCCACAACAAACAGCAGCACCAGCAGCTCAGATGGAACGTCTTAGCAGGAGGCAGCATTTCACCAACATGGTGGAGCAGTATGTGTGCACACGCCTACATGTAGTGAATGACGGGTCTGCCCCCTTCAACTTCTGGGTCTCCAAATTGGGCACATGGCCTGAGTTTGCCCTTTACGCCTTGGAGGTGCTGGCGTGCCCTGCAGCCAGTGTATTATCTGAACGTGTATTTACCACGGCTGGGGGCGTTATCACAGACAAGCGCAGCCGCCTGTCCAGAGACAATGTGGACAAGCTCACGTTCATTAAAATGAACCAGGCATGGATCCCACAGGACTTTTCCGTACCTTGTGCAGAATAGAGATGGATACCGACCTTACCCAGCTATTGTTCTATTTTTGATCTTTCTCACTCTTTTGGGGTGTACCCTCATTTAAAATGACTGAAAAAAAGCAGTGTTGGCTACCTCATCCTCCTCCACCGCCGTTTCCACCTACACCGCCACATCCACCACCACCTCAACCTCCCTCCTACTCCATATGGGCCTCGTCCTTCACAGATGAAGAAAATTGTTTTATTTTTCTGTTTTTTTTTGTTGTTTTAAGTTATTTCCCTATCCACATTTGTTTGCAAAGCACTTGCCATGCTCTTAACTACGTTTTGCTGCCATTTGCAGCACTCTAGCCCTTTCCATTGGTGTTTTAGAGCGATTTTAGTGCCTGAAAGTTCGGGTCCCCATTGACTTCAATGGGGTTCGGTGTCCGGGTAAAGTTCGGAAAAAGTCCGGGACACGGACCCGGACTTTTTTTCAAGTTCGGCCGAACCCGCCGAACACGGACATCCAGGTGTCCGCTCAACTCTATCTGTGTCCAATGATGTACGAAAAGAAAAATGTATTTTTAATACAGACTTGCCTCTAAAATCCATTTCTTGAAGTACATCACAGGACACAGAGGTCCCTCCCCTCTCCTATTGAGGTTCTTCCTGGGTGGGATGGGTTATATAGGGGGCATCCTTTCTGATTGGTTGCAAGTGTCCTTCCCCTAAAGGTGGCTATATAAGCCATATGTTATGATTTATGGCTCTGTGTCCCATAATGTACTTTAAGAAATGGATTTTACAGGTAAGTCTGTATTAAAAAATCTATTTTTTTAAAATTTAATGCACAAAAACACAATATATTGCTAAATTGTTTGGTAGAATATAAAAGATGATCTTATGCCAAGTACATAAATACCAAACATGACATGCTTTAAAATTGCGCACGCCCATGCAGCGACGACAAACTATGTACATTTTAAATGCCTTTAAAAGCCTTTACAGGTTACCACAGAGAAGCTATACTACTAGAATTACTGCCCTCGACCCGATCTTCACGGTGATACCTCACATGCATGGTACAATTGCTGTTTACATACAACTTAAGACCTATGCTTGCATTCGCCTTTGCCAGCAAACATGTGATTCTCTATTTAAAAATGGCTCTGTTTAAAGCTGGTGAAACTGAACTGATAAAATGCTCGTAGCTTCTAGTATCTTAGGCCATAGAAATGATTGGAGCCATTCAGGTTTTCCGATTAGCTCTATGGTCAGCTGGTGGAACCACCGGCTGCATTCTCGGGTTATCCAGTGGGACAGAAGAGCAAGAGAAAAACGCGGAAGGTGGTGAGAGGGGGGTAATCCCCTCCCACTGCTTGTAAAAGCAGTCTAGCAGCTAGTTATCCACTAGGATTGCTTTTACATGAATGCCCATAGCCGGGTGAGATGATGCCTAAACCTGCAGGCATCATCTCGGAATGGCCACTCAACGTCCAGCAATGTACCAGTACTTGTTGGGCATATATTGTAATGTTCTTTTTTTCCTGCAGCCTGTGGGCTGAATGAAAAAAGAGAGCCTCAAAGATTCCTCCATTCAAATTGATTGATGTGGAAAAAATCTCTGCCAGAAAGTGTGTGGAATGCCCACCTCCCAGCATCCACTCATTTCTAATGATGGGCATACATGCAAAGTTCTTTTTTTTTTGCTCAACAGACTCCTCCATTTACATCGATTGATGTGGATGAAGAAATCTCTACCAAGCAAAGTGTAAAATAATATGTGGCGAAGCATAGGGGAGATTCGCCCTCTGTGTCCACCCCATCCCCTATGCTTCCCCATATGTGCCCTTTTTTTTTAACTGTGGTGGTGAAATCACCTCCTACAGCGCTGCAATCATTGATTTAGGTATATGCTGAAAGCAAACGCTGTTGCTGTCAGGATACACAGTTCTGTGCGGCAGCTGATGGACGTACTTGCAAAGATGGTTAACAATAAAGCACTGTAACAATAAAACATTACAATATAATAGTATACAGTACAGTAAAACAGTAGAATGGCTGTATCTGCAAAGCAAACTATGGTTAACAAAGAAAAACAATAAAGCATTACAGTATAGCAGTATATTATAAAGCACAGTAAAACAGTAAGAACAGAAAATTAATTTAATAAAATGACAACTATTTTTGGCTTTTTTTTTTTTTTTAACTTTTTTTCAACTTTTTTTGTAACTGTAAAAAACTTGAAACATTCCAGGCTAGGGTCCTTCAAAATGCGTAGTAGCAATGGAAACTGTCCGTAATGCAGAGACTAGGTTAGCCAGAAAAGGAAGGACAAAAATAGCGGGTGTCACGCCTATATCCATGTTTTCTACAGACACGACATCTTCTTTTGGGTGCTCTTTGGGTAGGGGTACCAGGGAGGACATTCGGAAAATGCCTCTCATGCAGCCGGCTCACTGCATCTGGATTGTGAATTTGGGCCACAGCTACTTCTGGATACAGAACGGCTGTGATGATCTTTTCCTGGAATTTTAGGAAGGATCCACTTCTTCCTGACACTTTGTATAGCACATAAGCGTTCAGCTGAGCCAATTGGAATAAATATACAAACACTTTTTTGTACCAGCATCTAGCCTTATGGGCAATTAAGTATGGTGCCATCATCTGGTCATTGAAGTCCACCCCTCCCATGTTAAGGTTGTAGTCGTGGACACAGAGGGGCTTCTCAACAACACCAGTCACCATTGTAATTTGGACTTTCCTATCTGTGAATGGAAAACAGAACGAAAACATTCCGTGTGTCCCTCCACTTCACTGCAAGCAATTTATTAAACTTCATACAGACTCTCTCCTCCCCATCTAAGTCGTCATGCAAGCCATTAGGGGAAGCCCCAGCAATTGGGTCGCACGGTGCCACATGCGCCAATTCCAGAATCAAAAAGGTGACTAAAAAGTGGCACGCGTGTGTAATAATTGTCCACGTAAAAATGGTACCCCAAACCTGACTATTTGCATCCATAGACACAGCAACTGTAAGTCATGCCCCTGCTCCCTCCTCACAGTTGTTTGATGACAGCAACAGAAGTTTATTACTCTAGCTGCTCTCAGAGTCTCCTGTGAGACCAGAAATAGAAGAACTCAGGCCTTTTTTACCTTAATTCAGGGAATGCATTAAGAAAAAAAAAAAAAAGGTTTTGGGTTTAGAACCACTTTAATTCTGACAGTAGAGAGTTTGATATTAATTCACCGCATTTGTTTAAGAATATTACATGTGCTCAGATTAAGTACACTTACTGTCATTTTATATTTCCTTAGATTTACCAGCAATCCATTAGGGATTCAGCGTACAGAAATGAAGTGTAGAAACATACAACCATCCCAGAGAGATATCTGAGCACTCTGTATATGTAACATTAGTTAAAAGGAAACAATAACATGAACAACTTCAGACACATCACACATATCTGGTGATTGCAGCTGAAACAGCTTCAAAAGATTTCTACTTGAAAAAAAGGTTATTTGAAAAATTTTACTTTGTGACCCCATTTCCTTTTGGAATATTAGTACTGCACCAATTTGTAATGAAAGTTAATAGAATATTACACTAAAGGGAATGTACAGATGAATGAAAAGAGGCATTCATAATACAAGTCACATTCAGGTCATCCTGCTCTTAGACATTTAGAAGACTTTTTTCTTCACATTTATTTCCACAATTTGGTTCATGTCCATAGAGCTGGTACATAGACCTCATAGGTAATTCTATTCAAACCTGCTGCCTGCCATTTAGAACTGTGAGCTAGTCATGACAGCTTACATCTTCACAACTATAACAGATGTCTTGAGGAATCAACCACACTCTGTGCTGTGGTATTGTGCAATAAGGCTTGCTGCATCAAAGCATACTCAGAATATTTCAAAAAGCCATAGCTGCAAAGAACTAAAAAAACATCTTACTGCTCCATGTCATGCCATATGCTTCTCCTAAGCCAGGTAATCCCCGGTTAAAGTTCCTTTCAAGACTAATACTGGGAATGTTGTTCTTGTTGCCCCCCCCCCCCCCCCCCAGCACTTAGTATTTCCTTCTGATGTCCTCCATATACCTACTGTATCCTGTGTAGCCAGGTTCTGGACTATCATATTATTATTTTAGCACTACCCACGAAGGGGCCACTGGTGTATGTGGTCATCTCCCACCCTGCACAGCCAGGGACATGAATTTCCACTCAATTCAGAGACAAGAAACAGTCCTTGCAGCTTTGTTTTTTTTTTATTTTTATTAGGGGAATTGAACTTGGATAGGGAAGGGTAGATATGGGATGCCCATTTGATCAGTAAAACTCTTTAGGGACCTAAACTATATATATGCAGTATATACTTTCTTTCCTATTCTACATCCAGCACAACTTGCTTGCAAACTGTTACTCCCAGGACCAGCTAGCACAGGTTTTAGATCCAACACAGACTCAGCTGGATCTTAGCAGAATGCCCTTTGCAGGCACATATATATATAGTAAATATAGTGGCAGGAGGCGGCGCGCAACTCAGGGAGGGGAGAGAATGGGAGTTGTTACACATAAGAAAACTCTGGGGAAGCGGAGTGAGTGTGATGTGAGGGCTCAGACCAGTACTATGCAGCATAGGGGTACAGTACCTAAAGATACATTCAAATTCAATGGATTTAAAAACACTGTGGACATATCTCAATAATTCAACATGAGTAAAATATAGGATATCTCATATCAAATATGTCAGTGATGGAACTAGTAATAGTAATAATTAATGATACAATTAATATGGCTAAAAATAAAAATTGATAAAGATAATTAATGTTCACAATAAAGGATTATAAAGGTAAGATATATAAGTTAGCATACAAAGAAATTATAGATATTATGTGAAATTTCATAAAAGATTATTATAGTCATAGGGGAAATGAAGATGGAATGGAGGAAAAAGAAGAGGAGGTGGTAAATGGAAAGAAAAATTATTAAAATTCAAGGCAACCAGAATCTAAGAAAAAAGTAGCACATTGAGTCTCTGGGTCTCAATAGAATCTTCCATGCCTGATATGCTGGCCCAAGTAGTGATGTCCCATTTGCAGATTCAGCATACCATGATGCAAGTGATGGAGGTCCATGCGAGAATGCAGATGCCTGTGCTAGACGTGAAGCAAGCTGTATCCACTTTAACCTCAGAGAGGGGAACCAAGCAAAGAGGCATGCTATCTCCCTCATAAAAATATGCTACCAATCTGAAGAAGCTGGGCACCGGAAGGCTAAATGTCCGAATCGAGAGACTCTATCAGACTATACTGTTGACGTTTTGAAAGCATTACAGAAACTACTATCCAGAACCTGGAGGGAAACTCCAGAGGGCCTCATTAAGGGTCCTTTCACACGGCCGCTCCGCTGCTTTCCGTGTGTCCGCAAATCATCCTATTTTTTTGCGGATGATTTGCGGACATCAATGTAAGTGAATGGCACTGCGGGTGTCAGCGGAATACCATCCGCTGACACCCGATTTTCCTCCTGTCAGTTCTGTTCCGTTTTTATGAACGGAACAGAACCCTATTTTTCCTTCCGTGTAAAAAACGGAAAGTAAGGAAAATCGGATGTCAGCGGTGTCATCCGCTGACATCCACAGTGCCATAGACATACATTATGTCCGCATATCATCCGAAAACGGATGGGATGATATGCGGGCACACGGAGCGGATGACAGAAATGTCATCCGCTCCGTGGAAAAAAAAAAAAAAAAGTCCCGCAGCGGAGCGGCCGTGTGAAAGGAGCCTAAAGGAGCCAGCTGAGAGCCCGGTCACCACAGACAACTCTGAACCTAAAGAAGTTAAGAAGCCACCTTGGGAGCCCAAGATGCTCACACCCGCTTCTCCCAGGCCCAACTTCTCGATGGCCCAACTCACACTTTTCCTGTCTGGGCAGGGTTCAGGAAGTCCATGCACCTACTCCTGCCAAGTTTATCACTGAAAAAAATACCCAAAAGATTATCAAAATAAGAGTACAAGTCAGAGCTACTGAGTTTGCCTCAAACAAAATCCCTGATCAGTTAGTGGGCCCTTCTCTCATAGACCAGGGAGCACAAGTGATACTATTATATTGAGGCTTCTATGAAAAGTATCTAAAACACATACCTTTGTCTGAGCTGGAAGATCTGAAAATCTGGGATATCGTAATGCAGAAGTTCCCATTCAATGGATATCTTCCAATCAGGTTGACCTTTGGTCCCTCTGTAGTTAAAGAAGCAGAAACATTTGATACACTTGTGTCCTTACTACCCAGGTGCAAAGCAAAATTCCCAGCTGTGGGTTTGAAATAACTTTTGGCTATAATGCCACTATCATGATGACTAAATTCCAGATCAAGGAATGACAGGGACATGGGGTCACACACTTGGGTAAAGGACAGACCGAAAGTTGTTATTGCAGTGTGCCACAAACTCTTCCACCAAAGAGGTTGAATTATCCCAAATGATGATGATGTCATCTATATACCTGCCATAGTACCGTAAATCAGATTGAAAATAAAGGGATTGTTGAGCCATATGTGCTAATTTTCCCAGAAACCAGGAACTCATATTTGCACTTCTCCAGCTGTCACCATCCCCGCTGGGAATGAAACATCATTAAGAGTCAATTCTGCAGACTTAAAGGGGTTGTAAAATCAGAAGGTTTTTTTTTTATCTTAATGCATTAATTGCATTAAGATAAAAAGCCTTCTGTGTGCAGCAGCCCCAGCCCCCCTAATACTTACCTGAGCTCCCTCTCTATCACAGTGATGTCCACCAATGCCTCAGCCATCTGGGAATATCTCTCCTGATTGGCTAAGACATAGCATTTGCTTCCACTGATGTCAATCAAACTTGGTTAGCCAATCAGGAGAGAGGGGCGGGGTCGAACGGCAGCTCCATGTCTGAATGGATATACAGAGCTCAGCTCGGGTTCCCCCATAGCAAGCTGTTTGCTGTGGGGGCACTCAACAGGAGGGAGAGGCCAGGAGCTCCAGCCAGGGACCCAAGATAACATTTGTTATTTTAATAGAAAAAAAATAAGACTTTACAATCACTTTAAACATAACTGCTCTAGGGATGAGGACTACATTGAACAAAGCCTTGTGCTCAAAAGGAAGTTTGCAGACAAGGGTTACCTGGCTGAGTTAGTGAAGGAGGCCCACTCCCTTTATCTGAACCCATCCTCACACATAGACAAAAGAAAGCCTGATACCGCCCAAGCCACATGCAGATTTGTCACCCAAAATCATGCCAAGTTTCGGAAAATGGAGAAAGTTCTCTCCAAACACTGGACCATATTAAAACAAGATCTACATCTTAGGAATACCATTGGACATCACCCCAGGTTCCCATACAGGAAAGCCACTAACATAAAAAACAAAATTGCTCCAAGTAAAATATCCAAACCCCACCCAACCTTGGCCAGATCATTAAATTTTTTTTGCCATCTAACAGGCATGTATCGCTGCAAGTAAAAAACCTGTTTAACTTGTGCATATGTTACCCATGGGCAAAAAACCTTCTATGGCAATGGTAAGGTGTACCACATCCGCACATCCAAAAATGGTTCTTCGCAATATGTTGTGGACTATTTATTGTGTCCCTGTGGTCTTCTTTACGTAGGCCCCACCATCAGAGCGCTATGTGCTCGCTTTTGGTGAGCATTGTAGATTCGTAGAAGAAGTTGCCACCAAGCACAGCGTTCGTAGACATTTTGCCACTATACATACTGAAAAATCCATTGAATCCATACTCAGTCACTTCCCTCTCTATGAATGTTTAAAGGGTTTGCGTGAGAGGGGAAAGTGTTGGATACAGTGCCTTGCGAAAGTATTTGGCCCCCTTGAACTTTGCGACCTTTTGCCACATTTCAGGCTTCAAACATAAAGATATAAAATTGTAATTTTTTGGGAAGAATCAACAACAAATGGGACACAATCATGAAGTGGAACGAAATTTATTGGATATTTCAAACTTTATTAACAAATAAAAAACTAAAAAATTGGGCGTGCAAAACTATTCAGCCCCTTTACTTTCAGTGCAGCAAACTCTCTCCAGAAGTTCAGTGAGGATCTCTGAATGATTCAATGTTGACATAAATGACTAATGATGATAAATAGAATCCACCTGTGTGTAATCAAGTCTCCGTATAAATGCACCTGCACTGTGATAGTCTCAGAGGTCCGTTTTAAGCGCAGAGAGCATCATGAAGAACAAGGAACACACCAGGCAGGTCCGAGATACTGTTGTGGAGAAGTTTAAAGCTAGATTTGGATACAAAAAGATTTCCCAAGCTTTAAACATCCCAAGGAGCACTGTGCAAGCAATAATATTGAAATGGAAGGAGTATCAGACCACTGCAAATCTACGAAGACCTGGCCGTCCCTCTAAACTTTCAGCTCATACAAGGAGAAGACTGATCAGAGATGCAGCCAAGAGGCCCATGATCACTCTGGATGAACTGCAGAGATCTACAGCTGAGGTGGGAGACTCTGTCCATAGGACAACAATCAGTCGTATACTGCACAAATCTGGCCTTTATGGAAGAGTGGCAAGAAGAAAGCCATTTCTTAAAGATATCCATAAAAAGTGTCGTTTAAAGTTCGCCACAAGCCACCTGGGAGACACATCAAACATGTGAAAGAAGGTGCTCTGGTCAGATGAAACCAAAATCGAACTTTTTGGCAACAATGCAAAATGTTATGTTTGGCGCAAAAGCAACACAGCTCATCACCCTGAACACACCATCCCCACTGTCAAACATGGTGGTGGGGGCATCATGGTTTGGGCCTGCTTTTCTTCAGCAGGGACAGGGAAGATGGTTAAAATTGATAGGAAGATGGATGGAGCCAAATACAGGGCCATTCTGGAAGAAAACCTGATGGAGTCTGCAAAAGACCTGAGACTGGGACGGAGATTTGTCTTCCAACAAGACAATGATCCAAAACATAAAGCAAAATCTACAATGGAATGGTTCACAAATAAACATATCCAGGTGTTAGAATGGCCAAGTCAAAGTCCAGACCTAAATCCAATCGAGAATCTGTGGAAAGAACTGAAAACTGCTGTTCACAAACGCTCTCCATCCAACCTCACTGAGCTTGAGCTGTTTTGCAAGGAGCAATGGGCAAAAATTTCAGTCTCTCGATGTGCAAAACTGATAGAGACATACCCCAAGCGACTTACAGCTGTAATCGCAGCAAAAGGTGGCGCTACAAAGTATTAACTTAAGAGGGCTGAATAATTTTGCATGCCCAATTTTTCAGTTTTTCATTTGTTAAAAAAGTTTGAAATATCCAATAAACTTCATTCCACTTCATGATTGTGTCCCACTTGTTGTTGATTCTTCACAAAAAATTACAGTTTTATATCTTTATGTTTGAAGCCTGAAATGTGGCAAAAGGTCGCAAAGTTCAAGGGGGCCGAATACTTTCGCAAAGCACTGTATATACCCAGAATTTTCTCATTCCCTACGGCTTAAAGGAAAAGATTGAGATAAGCACGATTATATAGAAGGTCTCATATGGGACTAGTTCCTGATCAATGGCATACAGCTGTACATTTTACTTATAAATATGTTTTATTATATATGTTATATATGCATTTACATGTACGTACCTCTAGATAATGCTGGTATCATTATAATTCCCTTATAGTTTTTTTTTAACATATTATCCATCCAGTATACGATAAATAATCTACATTAAGTAATTGAAAGACTGACAGGTAGAGCAGCAGGCCAATCAGCTTTGAGAAAGGA
The DNA here is from genome assembly GCF_965119305.1 of Pelophylax lessonae. Taxonomy (NCBI): domain Eukaryota; kingdom Metazoa; phylum Chordata; class Amphibia; order Anura; family Ranidae; genus Pelophylax; species Pelophylax lessonae. The sequence goes on along the minus strand of NC_138769.1, from coordinate 638,353,756 downwards.
GCCATGAGCTGCTTTAAAACGCGTTAGCCATGTCCAACTCCGCCCCCAGAGCTGACATCAGGCCCTGCCATTGATGCTCGGTGTCTCCTGGATACGAGATTTCCCCAGTGCCCACACACACTGCACACCACCCTGCTAGACATGCTGCATGCTACCCGGCAAGACCCTACACAGTGCGAACGTCCTTGCCTCCACACACTGGTCCTGGTGTGACTGCCCTACCAACCTCAGGCGAGTATGATATGTGCTTTGATGTCTACCACACTGTAAGTTGCTTCAGCTGAAGGTTTCAACCCGACCGTATTAAAGTAGAGGCAGTCACTTCTGGCCTAGACCAAACACTATCATGAAGTTAAGGTCCTTTTGGGGGTTTTGCTCTTACTACTCAAGGTTTGTTGAAGGACTTGCTCAAATTGCTTGTCCTCTGAATTAACTGTTGAAGAATTAAGATGATGATGGGGCTGTACAAAAATGCGTCAAACTTAGCAAGGGGCTTAGAAGGCCACAAGAGCCTATTTTAGAACAGTGAACTGAACAATGATAATGGGAATTCCATCAACTGAAATGGAGTTTAACTAATCCTCCATTCTTAGCTTGCTCCAATCCGTCAAAGCCCCATGAACTACACGTTGATGCCAGCAAAGACAGGTTTATGGAGGGGGGGGTGTTATACCAACAACATGATGGGCACCTATGCCCGGTGGCCTATGTAAGCAGGAGCCTGACCCCTGCAGAACAAAATTACCCCACTCACAAGTTCGAGTTTTTGGCAATAAAATAGGCAGTAGTAGACAAGTTAGAAGAGCACTTGTATAGTACTGACTTCGATGTCAAAACCAACAATCATCCAATCACTTATGTTCTCTCTACAGCCAAGCTGGATGCAACTAGACACTGGTGGCTAGCTTCCCTGTAGGGGTTCCAGTTCAGTTTAAGATACCGCCCCAGGGCCAGAAACAGAGATGAGGATGCTCTCTCCAGAAGACCCTATGATTCGGACACTTCCACGGAAAATTGGATGCAACTGATCAGAAGGAGAAAAATCACTGTCAATGCTTTTTGTGAAGTTCCCACTCCAATGGACTCAGTCCAATGCAACAACGCTTAAAATGATACTAAAGGCTGTTTTTTATTTCTTTTGGTTACAATAAAAAAAGATTCTTTACTTTCCTGCTCTGTGCAGCAATATCGCACAAAAAGGTCAATTACCTCCTCTTTTGGAAGTCCCCCACTGGCTCTGTCTGTTCCCTCCTCTCTGGGTGCCTTCTTAGCAAGCTGGGTGTTAAGGAAGCAGGCACACATAGACACACACAGCACCAGTAAGCCCCACCCTACCTCCTCACAGGAGCTTTATTGACAGTAAGAGGCACACACTCGCTCCCTCCTCACAGGAGTTTATTGATAGTAAGCGTATGAGGCACACACTCGCTCCCTCCCCACAGGAGCTTTATTGACAGTAAGAGCATGAGGCACACAACAGTAGGAGCCATAGTGTCTTCTGTGTCTCAGTGTCCCCTATGAAAGCAAGAAGTGGGGGGGCGTGGCTGCCAGCGCGGAAGATGGCTGCTTGTTAAGCTAGCTCCGCACGGCCACCCAGGACAAACGCCGCTACACGGGCACTCACAGCCTCTAACCACCCCGAACTAGATCCGTGACCCGCGGGAGACCGTCCGCAATGACTAGGCGGAAGAAGGACACCGGCCAGTCCAGCAAGCTAACGGGATTCTTCATCTCCCAAGCCCCCGGGCTCCTCCAAAATGGCGGGGGGAACACGAGCGGAGGGCAGCACAGGAAGCAAGGACCAGCGCAGATCCCCAAGCTACCACATATCCCGACCACACCACCTCAGCGCCGCATAATTGCCAACCCAGACGGCGGCCAATCTTCGGGATCACCGTCGCCACCTTCTCCATCATCCAGAAGCCCAGCGAAGCACAGACAGCGCAGGGACTCTCCTCCTCCAGCGATGCATGAACCAGGTATGGATGTTACCTATAACAACCAGGCCTCTGCGGCCTTCAGCCCTACACATGGGGACCCCTTTGCAGTCTACCCTTCGGGGGGGAACCCTATATCGGAGTCTTTAATGAAAAACATGCTGTACTCCCTGTGGGCGTCTATGCAATCTGACATGCAGCAGAATACCAAACAGATCACTAAGGAGATCTCCTCCCTAGGCTCCAGGATAGACCTTGTGGAACGAACTGTCAACACTCATGCTGAATCTATTAATATGGTCATTGACAGAACGAACACTCAATCCGAGGAAATTGCCTGGCTGAAAAACAAAGTCGCCGATCTGGAAGATCGGAGTCGGCGCAATAACATAAAGCTGTGAGGGATCCCGGAATCGGTACCCCCCACACAACTGCTGCAATATGCGACAGACCTGTTTAAAACGCTGGTCCCCACTCTCCCGGACACTGAACTTCTAATAGACAGAATTCACCGACTACCCAAACCCTCCTTCCTAGCGAATGACATTCCCAGGGACGTTCTAATGAGGGTGCATTTTTTCCACGCTAAGAATAGCATCATGCTTGCCTCCAGACAGATCAATCAACTCCCGGAGCCTTACAGTACTGTACAATTACTGCCGGATCTGTCCAAGCACACATTGCAGGCTAGGCGCAACCTATCAACAATCACCAAGGCTCTGCGCAACCATCAGGTGCAACACAAGTGGCGCTACCCTGCGACCCTTCTGGTCACGCACGAAGGCTCCTCTGTACCTATTAGATCCATGGAAGAAGGGCTCTCCGTGCTCCGCAGATGGAACATCTTGCCAGCAGAACAGGTTCCACCGCCCTTCTCTCCACCTTTACGTCCATTGGAAGCAGAGTGGCAAGTGGCATCCCGCAAGAGATCATCCAGGTCACCCTCAGCACATTCCAGCCCTAACGTCAACTAAGGACTCACATACTTTGTCCTAGGCCATGGATAGTGCCTCTATCTGGCCTCCTGTTGTTTCTTTGGCGGAAAGTTCCGCTCTCGGACTGCCGAGACAGTCCCTTTCTTAAGTTTTTTTCTTTTCTACCCCACTCCCTTTTTTTCCTTCTCCTGCTCCCACCTCCCTGGACAGTAAGGATGGTATACCGCTTGTGAACTTTTGTTCTGCTCTGAGTACCCGAAGTTCAGCATCGCGGATCCATATGACTTCCAATGACCATTAAGGTGATATCCATTAACGCCAACGGCCTCAATCACCCTGCTAAAAGACGCTCCCTGTGGAAAGAAGCTACTTCCCGGAAAGCCGACATACTGGCTGTACAGGAAACACACTTTCAAGCCAAAGGCCAACCTCGCTGTACCCACAAGAACTTCCCACAGATCCTATTTGCTTCCTGCGATGAAAAGAAGCGGGGTGTGATGCTGGCGTTCAGAGACACTTTGGCGGTCACAATCCACAAAACCGTATTGGATCCTTAAGGCAGGTTTATCATAGCTACTTGTGACATCAATGGCATGCCAATGACTCTGTGTGTGATCTACGCACCGAACTCACACCAACTTCGCTTCCTAAAGAAAGTTCTTCCGCAAGTATACAATGTTAAATATGGTCACTTATTGCTATGTGGGGACTTCAACACTGTTGTCGACCCTGGGTTGGACTCCTCGGCGTCCCCCCGGGATCAACAGCAGTCCCTGGGGGCCCTTCTCCATAGAGAGAAGCTGTATGATGTTTGGCGGTGCCACCATGCCGCAGAAAGGGACTACTCCTTTTTCTCGCCCAGACATAGATCCTACTCCAGGACAGATTTGTTTTGCGTAGACTTATTTTTACTGAACAGGGCGACTTCCTCTGCGATTGCCGACATCACCTGGTCCGACCATGCAGTGGTGGAGATAACCATAGAGGAATCTGCCAAGTTCTTCCCGGCACATATCTGGCGATGTGATTCCCGGGTCTTACAGGATGAAGGGTGTCGCACTAGGCTGACCAAGGAAATACAAGAGTTCCTTACTATTAACGAACCCTCTGTCTCCGACCCGTGGGTGCTGTGGGGTGCACTTAAGGCCTTCGTTAGAGGGGTGTGCATCCAGCAGCAGTCGCGGCTTCGGAGACAGAGGAGAGACAAGATCTCATCCCTAACGACTGACATTCACAGACTGGAAACCACTAACAAAATCCGACCGAACTACGCTGACTCGACAGCCTTAATTAAGCTGAGACAGGACCTCCGACTCCTACTCTTAGAACAATCAGACAAGTATCTTCAATACCTCAAACAACAGCAATACTATCAGGCTAACAAAGCAGGGAAATATATGGCAAATCTGGTTAAGCACAAGCAGGCTAAATCCAGGATTGCACATCTGTTGCAGCCCTCGACCAAAACGAAAATCACACACCCGCAGGCCATAGCTGACAAATTCGCAACCTTCTACAGTGCCCTGTATAACCTACAGAACGATCCAAACGAACACCAACCTACGGAGGCAGAAATTGATCAATTTCTCTCGGCCGTATCCCTGCCATTTCTTACTGAATCCCAATTGAACTCGCTGAACTCACCGATACTATTGACTGAAGTCCAAGCCAGCATCTTTTCCTTGCCCAAGGGTAAATCCCCCGGGCCGGATGGATTCTCCAATGAATTCTACCAGCTCACGTCCCAACTCACAAGCCCCACTTTAACAGGAGTGTTCAATAAGGCTATGAAGGTGTCTTCACTTCCACCTGACATACTAGGAGCCCACATTGTCACCTTGCCTAAACCAGGGAAAGATCCCACTACTCCCGCTAACTTCCGCCCCATCTCCTTACTTAATTCCGACGCCAAAATCTATGCACGTATACTTGCCATGCGATTACAAGCTATACTGCCGTCCCTCATTCATAAAGACCAGATGGGATTTACAGCAGGCAGACAAACATCAGACGCCACTAGAAGGATCCTAGGGATCATGCATTTGGCCCATACAACCAAGACCCCATCGGTGCTACTCACCTTGGATGCCGAAAAGGCATTTGATAGGGTACACTGGGGGTACATGCGAGCCACATTGTTGAAGTTTGGATTTCAGGGTCCCATACTATCAGCTATTACAGCATTGTACTCCTCTCCGACGGCACAAGTGTACACCTCAGGCACACTATCCAAGCAATTCCACATATCGAATGGCACCCGCCAGGGTTGCCCTCTCTCCCCGTCAATCTTTAATTTGGTCATTGAGCCCCTGGCGGAGACCATTCGATCCAACCCACATATAATGGGCTTTTCCCTCCCATCCTATCACCACAAGATAAATCTATTCGCGGACGATATCATCCTAATGCTTACCCAACCGCACAAATCCCTTCCGGCTGCGTATGACACACTTCAGGCATACAGCAAAATATCGTACTACAAATTAAACGCATCTAAGTCCACGGTCCTCAACATGGGGGTCCCCTCCAAATCCCAGGAATCCCTTGCTGGCAGTATCCCCATTCCGTGGTCGTCAGACAGCATACACTATTTAGGCATAGACCTCCCTGCAAACCCCGCCAGACTGTTATCAACAAATATGACCAGAATACAGGCGAAAATCAATGCTGACATCTCCCGTATGCGCCCCCTGTGGTTCTCATGGAGCGGCAGGGTGGCGGCGTATAAAATGTTTATCTTGCCCCAATTACTGTACTTATTCAGGGCACTCCCTATTCATTTCCCAATGACACACCTTCTTAAACTGTCCAGAACCTTGACAAACTACGTCTGGGAGGGCAAGCACCCACGCTGTGCCTTCATGACTCTGGTTCGGAAGAAACAGTTTGGGGGGGCCTCAATCCCGGACATCCCGACGTATTGGGCTACTGTTTTGACTCAATTACGACACTGGCTACACCCCACTGAGCACCCGATTTGGGTGGGACCTGGAGAGAGACATCGCACCCATCTCGGACCTTAAAGCTCTACTTCTGAGTGATAAGTGGAAGGCTTGGGATCTTCATTCACTACCCCCTACCATGCAAGCTTCACTAAGGGTGTGGCGTCGCTCTCCGGTTCCACTTAATGAAATGGACATACTATCCGAAATCCAGTTACCGATCTCTATCCTCCAATCACATATACCTGACCTCCCCACGCGCTTACTAAATCGCTGGGGCCTTGGATCTCTTAATTCCTTCTATGACAATGGTTCGTTGATCTCGACTCCCGACCTCATTCGCAAGTATGCTCTCCCACACCACTCCTTTTACCACGTGCTTCGGGTAACACATTTCCTCTTATCTAACCCCCTGTGCAAAATTATAGTGGACGGGAAAATATGGGATGTACTCACAGACACTTCGGAAAACACTCCTAAGCTGTCAGCTTACTATAACATATTGCTAGACAATGTGACATTTTTACAAGACTACACACATGTTCAAATGGGACAAGGACCTGACTACGACCTTCTCTATCATTGAATGGAGGGCAGCACTCAAAGCGATCCACAAATACTCCCACTGTGCCAACCACTGGGAAATGGCCCTCAAAATAACGAATCTGTGGTACTACACTCCCTTTCGATTGGTGTAGTACCACCGATTCGTTATTTTGAGGGCCATTTCCCAGTGGTTGGCACAGTGGGAGTATTTGTGGATACTCCCACTGTGCCGGGTTTCAAGCCGCCGGTCTTCCCGTCTGCTCAGAGCCAAGATGGCGCCGGCCCGCTGCATGTGAGGGAACTCCGGCTCCACGATCCTCTGCCCAGCGCACACCTGCTGCCTTCATCCACACCGAGGGGGACAGTGAACCGCTTTAGACATCCACACCACCAGCCACTGTGAGTACCCTGCTTTCTCCCCAGCTGGGCTCCCCCACTCACTCTTAGGGCTCTTTCACACGGGCGTTCCGTATGTCCGTTTTTTATCCCATCCGTTTGCGGATGAAAAACGGACATAATGTATCTCTATTTAAAAACGGATGTCAGAGGATGATCATCCTCTGACATCCGTTTTTTGTCAGTTCAGTTCAGTTCAGTTTTTTTGAACGGAGGAGAACCCTATTTTTTCTTCCTTTCAAAAAACGGAACTGAAGCAAAAACGGATGTCAGTGGTGTCATCCGCAGACATCCGTATTTACATAGACATGCATTATGTCAGTTTTTCATCCGCAAACGGATGGGATGAAAAACGGACATACGGACCAGATGACACAAGTGTCATCCGTGTCCGTTACAAAAAAAAAAAGGACCTGATCGGGCAAAAAAAAAGGAACGCCCGTGTGAAAGAGCCCTTAGCTGGATGCTCCTGTAAAAAGGCCTGAGCCCACCCTGTCTGCTATTATGGACGCTATTCAGCATTGCCAAGCATCCCTTACTACCCAAATTGATTCTGTGCGGATGGACCTGTAATTTCTGAAACAAGACGTCCATTATCTCCGCCACAGGGTAGGGAATGCTGAGCAGTGCATTAGTGATCTGGAAGATTCTCACCGCCCTATGCAGGCTACTGTGCTGGACTTGCAGAGAGGCCATACTGTTGCTACTGACAAGCTCACTGACATGGAGGATTGCCTGCGGCGCAACAATTTACGTTTTTTGGGATTCCCTGAGGGGTCCAAGGGCAAAGCTCCTGAATCTTTCATGGAAAGCTGGCTTACTGACACGTTTGGGGCTGACACCTTCTTCCCATTTTTTGCCATTGAGAGGGCTCATAGGATGCTGCTGCGCCCGCTGCCACCAGGGGCGCCACCTCATCCTCTTCTCATTAAACTCCTGCATTTCCGTGACAGAGGGGCTGTACTTCGGGCCTCCAGGACAAGGGCCGCATTCTCTACAACAGTGATGTCATCTCCATCTTCCCTGATTTTTCTGCTGCTACCCAGAAACAACGGGCCTCATTCATTGCTGTTAAAAGAAGGTTGTGAGAATTACAACTGCCTTACAGTATGCTCTATCCTGCCCGCTTGCGCATCATCTACCAGAGCAAAGCCCACTTCTTCCAGAATCCTCAGGAAGCTACTCAATGGGTGGACTTGGTAGGTCGCAGATCACCTCCTCGGCAGGATCGTCGGACCCCTCCTCGCTGATCGTTGACATGCCTCTGTGCCTGGAACTTCCCCACACTTCTCCACTGCTATGTTATTGATATGTCTTCTCCTGCCTGCCTGTCTGTATGATGTTGGGTCCTCCTTTTACCTTTTTTTTTGTTTTTCCAGGAAGGGCACTTTTTTGATCGAGTTCTCCTAACGCCTTTTCTTTTGACTGACTGTTTTCTCTGCCATTGGATGGGCAGATCCAGGTTTCCCCCAATTTTTTCTGCTTGCTATGGGATTTAAAGCTCTCAAATGTTGGGACCTGAGGGCCGGGTGGGTTAGGGTGGTTTTGGTTTCCTGTTTTTTCTACCCCCCTTTTTTATGGGACCTGGTTTTATTTTTGTCTTTCTGGTTTTGCCACGCTTCCCGGGACTTCCTTGTACTGTTTTTTTCTTCCCCCTCCTCGGAGATCCATGTACTGTTTTTCCCTTCCCCCTCCTCGGAGATCCATGTACTGTTTTTTCGAGCCTCCTATTGGTATTCTTCACTATGGTATGCTGCCTTGGCAGTCGGGGAGCTGCTTCCTTCGCTGGGAGTCTCCCTGTCGCAAACATTATTCACTTGTCCTTTATCATGACTAATCTACGCATAATCTCATGTAATGTCAGGGGGCTCAATTCCAAACTTAACCGCCCTTTAGTGTTTGAGTATCTGAAACGGCATAGTCCACATATTGTCCTTTTGCAGGAGACCCACCTCCAGGAGTCCAGGGTTATGGCTCTTAAAAGGGCCCACATTGCCTATGCGCTCCACACACTCCTCCTATGCGCGCGGCACCTCGATTTTGATAGCTAAATCGGCCCCTATTACATCTTAAAACCGACCCTTTCGGGTGCTTTATTATCCTTGTTTTTGAACTTCTGGGCAAGGCTTATACCTTGGTTAACATATATGTCCCTCCGTCATTTTACCCTCTTATTATGGTGGGGGACTTTTTTTTTTTTTAATTCTGTTTATTGAGTTTAAACACATAGAAAAACAAGGCCATAAGGGGGCATACCCCGGCCAACAGACAATAACATAACCCCAGAGAACCACCCAAAACAACCCGCAACCACACTGCTCAGCACCCTCGATCAGGAATCAACATTAGCAAAACAAACCAATACTTAGACAGGAACACCTAGTCTCTGTTCTCTCTCCCCAAGGTCCCACCAGAGTTTAAGCCGTGTCAGACTCGGAGTCTCGCTCGTTGACTGTGGACTTGGAATCCACCCAGGCTCGCCAGACCTTTTCATATTTTTTAGGGCAATTCCTGGAGATATAGGTCGCCTTGTATAGCGGAACCACCGCATTAACCAACCCTTTCCAGAAGCCTAGGGTCGGAGAATGGGGAGACTTCCACTTGAGGACTATAGCCTTCCTGGCATAAAACAGCAATATTCCGACAAGGGTCCTCGTCGCCCTGGCCGTCGCCAACTGGTCGACCAGGCCAAGAAGACAGACCCCCACCGTCGTCGGAACCGAGAAGGAAGTCAGACTGGACACAAAACGGGTCACCTCCAGCCAATAAGAAGCAATCTGCGGGCAGTCCCAGAAAATGTGCGAAAAATCTGCAGAAGTGCATGTGCATCTCCAGCAGGAGGCCGAGACACTAGGATAGATACGGTGCAGCTTGTGAGGAGTGTAATAAATCCTATGTAGAATTTTAAATTGGATCAGTACGTCCCTGGTCGCTATGAGCGGCTGGAACGAGCTATCCCAGATGTCCTCCCAATCCTCATCGTCCAGACCCTCCTCCCCCGCGCTCCACGCCGCCCGCAGTCCCATCAGTCCAGCATGGACCAAAGGTAACAAGGCCTTGTAGATGGTGGAGAGCGGCTGACGCATACCAGGGTCCCATAACTGGGACTCAAAGTCGCTGCGCTCTAGACCAGCCACAGGCGCGGGAAACTGCACGCGGTAGGCATGACGGAGTTGGAGGAACCTGAAAAAGAAGGAGTTAGGCAATTGAAACTTAGCCTTTAGGTCATCAAATGTGGCCAGAGTCCCGCCGACGCTGATGTCCGCCAGGGACTTGACGCCCCTAGCGGCCCACAGGGCCGGGTCCGGAATGGAGAGAAATTCCCCCAAGTGGGGGTTGAACCAGAGCGGAGTGTCCGGAGACCAGCGGGACAACTTCCTCTCCGGGGCAACCACCAGTTGGGTCCACACCCGCACCACCACTCGCATAGCTGGAGTCATAGGGGGGTAGGAAGCCCTCAGGCCCCGGTACAGGGCATTACAAAGGGACTCGTAGGAACCCACATGGGCCGCCTCAAGGATGACCGAGGAGTTGGTGTCGTCCGACAAGAGCAAGTTATGAGCATGGGTGAGCATGGCAGCCAAAAAGTAGGAGTAAAAGTCGGGGCAGGCAAGCCCCCCCTGGGTCCTGGGCCGACGGAGGATCCGTTTGTTAAATCGAGGAGGTCGAGAAGACCACAGAAAGGTGGAGATTACAGAGTCCAATTGGGCAAAATAAGACTTCGGAATCCAGACAGGGGAATGCCGAAGAGTATAAAGGAGGACCGGAAGAACCTTCATTTTCAACAAGTTGATCCTGCCAATCAGGGACAGGGGCAACTGGGACCACGCCCGCAACCGTTGCTTACACCAAAGTATCTTGGGCTGCACATTAAGTTTGAGAAAGTCCCTGGTGTCCGGAGAAATATGAATACCCAAATATTTAACCACACGGGTCAAACGAAGCGGGGACGCCGGGTCCCATAGGGCCACAGCCCCGTCATCGATCGGCAGTACCAGGGACTTATCCCAATTAGTGCACAGGCTAGAAACATCAGCGAAGGAGGCCATGATACGTAGAGCCTCCAAAAGGGAGGGGCCAGGATCCGCAAGGAAGAGAATGAGGTCATCCGCGTAAAGAGCCAATTTTTTCACTATATGGCCCACGCTGATCCCCCGCACCCTCGATGCCCGTCGCAGGGCCACAGCCAGTGGCTCCATGGCCAGGGCAAAGAGGGCCGGGGACAGCGGGCAACCCGGTCTCGTTCCCCGCTTGATACCAAATGGGGGCGAGAGCTTCCCACCGAGCTTGATACAAGCCGTGGGGGCGCTGTACAGCAGGCCTATCCAACGACAAAAAACTGGGCCAAAACCAAAGGACTCCAGGACTTGCATAAGATAACGCCAGCGAACTGTGTCGAAGGCCTTTTCAATGTCGAACGACACCAATATCTTCGTAGCGCCAGCCGGAGGCGGCAGCTGAAGATGTGTAAGGACTCTCCTGAGATTAATATCTGTGGATTTACCCGGCATAAAGCCCTTCTGATCAGTATATATCAGCGTCAGCAGGACTCTCATCAACCTAGTACCAAGTGCCTTGGTGAGTCCTTTCAAGTCATAATTCAACAAGGAAATGGGCCGATAGGATGAGCAACACTGCAAGTCCTTGCCCGGCTTAGGCAGAAGCACAATATGCGCCTGGTACATACTGTCAGGGAGGTGATCAGCTTCGAGACACTGGAGGTATAGTTGATGTAACCTGGGGGCCAAGACCTCCGAATGAACCCTGTACCAATCCCCAGGCAGGCCATCCGGGCCCGGCGACTTACCGCCGGGGAGAGAGTGAATGGCAGCCACGATTTCCTGTAACTGAAGCGGCTGATCTAACTCTGCCCGAGCCGCCTCAGACAACACCGGGAGGTCCAAATCCCCCAGCATTTCCAGACAGGGATCCCCGAGGGCCGAGGCCGGTTCGTCATAAAGAGCACTATAGAAGGAGTGGAACTCGGACAATATGTCCCCCTGGTCAGTGACCAGGCGCCCCTCCCGCATCATGATCTCGGGAATCACCATCTGGGAACGCGCGTCGGCCACCAGATTTGCCAGTAGCTTGCCATTTTTGTCCCCCGCTTCAAACAGCCGTGCCCGGAACTGTGCATGGTCCAATTGCACCAGAAAGGTGTAGTGCAACCGTAACTCCCTCCTGACAGATGCCAGCGTAGCATAGGATGAGTCGCCAGGCTGTGAGGCGAATTGAGCCGCAGCCACCATTTTCTCCTGCCCTAGCTGAGCCGTGCGGGAAGCCGCCTCCACCCGTACCGCCTTAATAGAGGAGACATATTCTCCACGGGCAACAGCTTTGCAGGCCTCCCACACCACGTCAGCTGAGGCAGACTGATCATTATCAATATTTCATACTATTTCACCCTGAAGGACATATGTCTTTTGTTCTGGCCAAATATTCTGTTTCTTTACAAGAGTATTATTATTTAATTTTTAGGAAACAGCCCCTTCATCCTTTTCCACACCTGAGCCTGTTTTTGATTTGGACTCCAGCCACACACAGCTCCCCCTGGATGGGTTTGTGTGAGCTCCACACACGATTGTGAAAGGGGTTCACCCCTCTAAATACAGGTCCCGGTGACCCTGTACGCACCTGTTTTTTGATCTATACCCCCTAGTGGACACATGGAGAGAGTGCTGAGCCTACCGAATTGATTTTAAATCCATACATGCAGAATCTTTTCTAATACAGACAGAGACCTTACAAGTATGTATCTCTCCAGAATCTTCCTTCCAACACTATGTAAAAATTATAAAAAATCATATGAAAGTTTTTTGAAGAATTTGGTTGAGTTATATCCTAAAATGTATTTTTTCTAACATACTTTTATGTTTCTATTATAGAAAGTTATGTGCAATATTTTACATTACCCCTGAAGAAGAAGCGAATAGCTTCGAATTGCGCTGGGTATTTGGGTGTGAACCTACTTGCACGTCTCTGTTGCTGCATTGTATTGTATTTTCTGTATGTGTATATTCTATGTATCTATTTTGCTGTTTTTAGATCCTTTGTCAATAAAGTATTTGTTATATTTTTTCAAACATACTCTACTACTTTACTTGTATTACACCAATCTAAGTGCCTTAAAAGTCCCAACCCCTTAGGGGAACCCCTTTCTTTTGTTGTGACTGATCATTAATGGTCCAATATTCCGACAATTTGGTAGAGATCCGCTCCTGTATCTTAGGCTCATGCACCCAATGAGCTGCCAGCCGCCAGCATCCCGGCTCGCGACCGCCCCCCAGGGCCACACAGATCTCCAAAGGAGAGTGGTCCGAGAGGCCGGCCAGGAGGTAGGAGGCCGCCCTGACCCAGGGGAGGACCCCGGAGGAGCCAAACATGAAATCGATACGAGCCCCAGACTTATGTGCAGGGGACACATGAGAGAAGGCCCTCTCCCGGGGATTGCGCCAACGCCACAGCTCCTGAAACCAAAGGTGTCCGCCCAGGTGACCAGGTCTGGATGCGCCCCCCTCGAAGAGTTGGACGCATCCAGATCCCCGTCTAAGATGGCGTTGAAATCCCCGCCCACCAGGAGATGAGGCACCTGGAGAGGGGCTAGCTTAGCAAACACAGCATAAAGAATACCAGAGTCAAAAGGTGGAGGAGCGTAAATATTGACAAGGGCCCAGCATGTAGCGTACATTTGTACTATTAGGATAATGTAACGGCCCCCAGGATCAGTAATGACCTGCTCCACAGCACATGGGAGAGCCCTATGGAGCAGAATGGTAACCCCTCTAGAGTATGAGGAGTAGGTGGCATGGAACCCCTGTTTAACCCAGGCACGTTTCAGCGAAAGTACTTTAGCACCCGTAAGGTGCGTCTCCTGCAGGAACAGGATCGAGGGTTTATGGGCCGTCAAATATTTGAACATCAGGGACCGTTTGACTCTGTCATTCAACCCCCGCACATTCCAAGAGATAACTTTAACCATAGAACCCATGATAATGCAAAAGTACAACTGGTGTAGCAGGATAGCACACATAGGTGTGCGCACAGGGTGTGCCAGGTGTGCCTGGGCACACCCTAATCACCCTGCGCAGAGCAGATTCCCCTTACTGCCCTGCCCCCCCCCCCAATGCTGCCAGCTTCCCTCCTTTTTCTCCTTTTTACTCCCACGGCTGCTGCTGTGGGCACACACAGGGGGATGTTTTAGAACGAGTGGGTGAAGGGGCCTGTAAGTATGTAATTTACGGGCCCCTATCCTCTCTGAATGAACATTGTGAGTGATTGGTACCGTGTGTTTGAGCTTTGGGGTGCACACCCTAATGCAATAGGCTGCGCACACCTATGATAGCACATACAGTATAAAAACATTACCCAAGCAAGCGAGCACAATAATGGCTCCGGGGGGACCCAGAGGGAGAGAGAAACCATTGAGATCCAAAAAATGTGGTAGTACCGAGCAGTCTGAAAAACAAAAAAAATGAAAAAGATAAAAAGAAAAAAAAAAAAAAAACAACAGGGCACAGAAACAAGCCCAATTGTAAACTCCCGACTGACCAGCATAACCCCAACAACTAGCTAGACAGTTTACACCCCAAACTTGCAACGGTAGTCAACCGAACTACAGAGTTCTCAGGGAGGCCCCGAGGTGCGTCCGTACGTGGGCAGTGGACGTAAGTTGAAGCAAACCCAAAAACACAAAAAGGGGGAAAAAATAAAAAGAAGAAAAAAACAACCCAGAGGGGGGGGGAGTGATCCTCAAGAGCTCTGATGAATCAGTAGGCACTCCAGCAGAAGCATCCAGAACAAACAAAAAGGGGAAGGGGAGGAAGGGAAGCCAGGTGCGGAGCAGTTCAGGAAGAAGGGGGAGGGAGGGAGGGGGGAGATGAGAACAGGGCAGCTATCCGAGCCAATGTCCGGCTACATGGGGGCATGAAAAACAGGGCATAGACCCCCACCCTCAGCAGCACGGAGAGCACAGAATGTCCAGGGGGCAGGGTAACCCCAAGTAACAGTACAGGCCATGTCCAGACTCCGCGAAACCGGGAGGGAGGGGGGGAGGGAAAGGAATTAGGAAGAAGGAGGAGGTCGGGCACAGGGCACAGGCACGGAAAAAAAAAGGGAAGTGAAATTCAACCATCAATGCAGGGACTTCTGGGCAGACAGGTCTCAGTGCAGGGTCAGGATCCAGGCGTCAGCATCTTCAGGGGTATCGAGGAACTTCACAGAACCCTGATGTTGCACTTTAAGGCAACTAGGATAGAGCATGGAGTACTTGATTTCCCGCTCCCTGAGCATGCGGCGGACATCCGTGAAAGTCCTCCTCTTCTTCTGCAACTCGGCGGAGAAGTCCGGGTACAAGTGGATTTCAGCATTCTCAAAGGGAAGAGTGGCATGTTTCCTAGCTTCACTCAGGATGCGATCCCGGTCCCTATAATTGAGGAACCGCACAAGGAACGGTCTGGGAGGGGCGCCGGGTATCCCCTGACCCGTTGGGACCCGATGAGCCCTTTCCACCACATAAGTAGGGGAGACATCCGTAAGAGAGAGTAGGGATTTGAAGAAGGACTCAGCGAAATCAGCAGGGCGATCCTAGTCTCCGTCTCAGAAAGCCTGCTCCGTATCTTGTCCAGATCGGCCCGGATGAAATTGCATTCCTCGGCCAAATGATCAATGCGCGCCAAGAGGGAAGTCTTACTGTGCTCGATGGCTGTAAGGATCGTTGCCGTGTCGTTGCCCGGGGCCGCAAGCGCCAGGGATGGAGGAGCCGCCCGATCAGCAGACATCTCTAAAGTTTCCAGCAGCATGCGGAGCCGATCCAAGATGGCGTCGGAACACGAGGCCTGCGGGGGATCCGGCTTCCTCTTCGGCGCCGCTGCGGACGATTTGGACCTAGACGGCATCCCAAAATGTGCCCCGCAAACTCCGGGAAAGGAGGGTACCCCGAATAGGTAAGATTCACCGCTGGAACCAGGATAAAGGGTAAGGATGGCACAGGATTCCCCGGAGCTCTCGCAGCACACGTCCTGCTCGCTCTACATCCGGACACGCCCCTTATGGTGGGGGACTTTAACACAGTCCTTGATAATTCCTTAGACAGGTCTGGTAATGTGTCCACTCCCCACACCCCCTTGTGTTCCTACTTGGACAAGTTGGATCTCCTGGACACCTGGAGGTGGAAACATGGTGGGATTACGGAATACTCATGTTATTCTGGCACTCATAATACATTGTCCCGGATTGATCTCTGCCTGTTCCCTCGTGATCTGTTGGGTCTCCTGCCGGAGATCAAGTTCCTCCCTAGGGCGGTGTCTGATCACTCTCCTTTGCTGGTGGATCTCGCCCTGGGAACTCCCCCTAACTACAAACTCTGGCGGCTGAGCCCCTTGTGGTAGGCTGACACGGCAGTTACCGATCAGGGGCTGGCCGAGATGAATGCATACTGGGCGCTAAATGCGCAGACTGCTTCTGAGCTGATTGTCTGGGATGCCTTTAAGTACATTCTACTTGGCCATTGGCGGCGCCAGGAAGGCCCGTCAGTCTAAATTGGCTGATGCTGAGCAGGCGCTGCACATGGCCGAACGTCACTATACTGAGGACCCCACCCCGCAGAGTCATGCATCTTGGAGGTCTAGGGCTCGTGACCTGGACCTTGCTCTTATTGAGAATACGCAAAAAAAGCTCTTATATCAGAATCAGAGAATATTTGAACTCGAGGACAAGAACAGCCGCCTCCTGGCTTATCTTGCTAGACTGGAATACCAGCCTAGCATTGTCCCTCGGATTACCAATCCCACTGGTGTTCTGGTTGAGCAAACCCCTGAGGTGGTTGTGAGTTTTATTTCCTTTTATTCGTCCTTATATAGCACTAGTGCCCACTATACCTTTGTTGAAGTTGATAATTTCTTATACGATATTACTCTCCCTAAGTTGTCTGCTGATCAAACAGCCTTTTTAGACTCACCACTGACTTCTGATGAGATAGATAATGCTCTCGCTACATTTGCACATAATAGGACACCTGGATTGGATGGTTTCCCCATAGAATGGTACCTACATTATCGGGAGTTATTGATCCCTCATTTACTGATGGTATTTACCTGTGCCTTGAAGGAAGGATGCTTGCCACCCTCCATGACTGAAGCCCTGATTGTACTCATCCCTAAACTGCGTAAAGACCCCTTTCTCTGTGAATCATACCACCATACTGTCATACCAGTCATACTGATGTGAAGATTTTGGCTAAAGTTCTTCCTAGGCGCTTAAACACAGTTGTCACGGAGTTGGTGGGGGCGGATCAGACGGGGGTTTATCCCTGGGAGATCCACCTCCATCAACTTACGTCGGCTTTTCACTAACCTCCAGTCTACTCACGACTCTGTGGGGTCCAGGGTTGTTGTGGCCCTGGACACCCACAAAGCTTTTGACTCTGTCGAGTGGCCTTACTTACTGGAGGTGTTGGCGAAATTCGGTTTTGGTGATGGTTTTGTTAACTGGGTACGGCTTCTGTATTAACAGCCCCGTGCCCGTATTCGAGTGAACAACTATGTATCCGGTGCCTTCTCCATCTCTAGGGGCACCAGGCAGGGCTGCCCCCTATCCCCACTACTGTTTTCTCTTGCTATTGAGCCATTAGCCGCACAGATTCGCCTTCATCCGGGCATATTCGGTTTAATAATCAACGGCCTGGAAGAGAAAGTCTCCCTGTACGCGGATGACATGCTGGTGTACCTTGCGGACCCCCATAGGTCTCTCCCTGTACTGCTTGAGGTGATTGAACGGTTTGGCCATTTTTCGGGCTTCCGGGTGAACTGGAGCAAGACCAACCTGTTCCCCCTGGATCCGCAGGCCCTACCCCCCCTCTGGCCTCTTGTCCTCTTCAGGTGGTTGACAGGTTCCGATATTTGGGGATTTAAGTTCAACTCCCCTTATCTCCGTTCTTTGCGAATAATCTGGATCCCCTGGTTGCCCGACTTAAGGCCTCTCTGAGGCTTTGGTCTACACTCCCTCTTACGGTGCTCAGTAGAATAAATATTTTTAAAATTATTTTTCTTCCACGCTTCCTATATATACTGGGTAATTCTCCAGTGTATGTTCCCAAATGTCGTTTTCAGGTACTAGATTCACTCCTGACCTCCTTCATCTGGGGAGGCCGGGCGGCTAGGGTGGCTAGAGATGCCCTACAGTTGCCAGTCTCTGCGGGGGTTTTGCGGCACCTAATCTCCACCTTTATAACATCGCCTCCCAATTAGCTCATGCCCATTGGTGGTTCCACCCTGAGGCGAATAATACTGCGGCGGCCTTGCAGGCGGCCCTTCTTACTTCTTTTGAATCGCTACAAAATTTGCTTCATCATCGTTCTACCATGGGGAGGCCGAACACTACTATATTATCTGTGACTCTGAGAGTTTTTGCGGCCTCCGGCCTGGATGGATCCGGTCCGCCGAGACCTATTCCCCTAACGCCTCCCTACGGCATAATCCGAGATTACAAGGGTTTTTTCGTTGGGATGATAGTTTCTTTTGGGTCAGGCATGGTGTGAAATCTGTTTCCTATTTATATTTGAACTGTGTTTTTAGGTCTTTCGCTGACATGCAATTCTCCTTCGCTCTGCCCCCTACCGCTCACTACTGTTACTTACAGCTGCGACATACGGCAGCTGCGCAATTTGGCCTCCGCAATGTTTTGCTAGAATCTACAGCCCTGGAGAATCTTCTTTCTGATTTGTCGCACGAAAAGCTGGTCTCTACGTACTACTCTAATCTACTGCATTCTAAATCTAAGAGACTGATGGCGGTTGAGTCTCGGTGGAGGGAGAGCATTCAGGCTCTGTCGGAAGAGGT
Organism: Pelophylax lessonae; assembly: GCF_965119305.1. NCBI lineage: Eukaryota > Metazoa > Chordata > Amphibia > Anura > Ranidae > Pelophylax > Pelophylax lessonae. Next base: position 638,335,166 of record NC_138769.1, on the reverse strand, counting down.
GTGGCAGGATGTCCTTCCTGAGAAAATCCCGGTGGTCATCTCTTCCAGAGATAAAGTTATACAATTGAAGTTCCTATACAGAGCCTACTATACTCCTACATTTTTGCATAGAATAGGTAAATTGTCGTCCCCTATATGTTCGAAGTGTGCTGTTGCTGAGGGTACTTTTTTCCATATGTTCTGGGATTGTCCGTCTATTCGTACCTTTTGGTCCGCTGTTACAGACTTTATTGCTAATCTCACCCAGCTCCCTAATATTGGTAGCCCCCTTTGTTGTCTGTTGGGTTATGTAGATGAGGAAGACGCCCCTGCCCGCACTAAATTGTTCTTACGCCTGACCTTCTTCTATGCTAGGAAGGCTATAGCATTATGCTGGAAATCTGATGTTCCCCCTGATGTTCCATTTTGGATTTCCCTTATTAACCAAGTGCTGCCTCTATATAAAATTACTTATGAGGCTAGAGGTTGTCCTAAAAAGTTTTGCAAAATTTGGTCCCTCTGGGTTGATTCTTAACTTACTACTTCTCCGGTTACCGATTCTACTTAAGAGGTGTCATTACAGTTTCCCTATTTTTATATATGGTATCCATGGCTCCCTCTACTTGTCTACCCTTCACCTCCCCTCTCCCCTGCCAAGTCACATTATACACTCTTTGGCTGGAAGCTTCAGCACCAAACACTCCACTGGTTACTCATGACAAAGGCTGAAAAGCCCCTCTCTTCTCAGCTTCACCACTTGTTAACCCTTGGTTTGTGTTCCTTCCTAAACTCCTCCTTATCCCCTGTTACAAGCCCTGTTCTCTTTTATACGCCTTGCATGCACCCCTTTCTTTAAGGAACTTAAGACCAAGCACTTTTGGAACTTTCAGAACCTTTACTTTAACTTCTTGCAAACACAGATCTCTCAATCTCTCACAGTTTATTCCATACACAGCTCTAGTTCTTCCTAGCTCAGGTCACCCAGTTCATACCTTTTAGATAAGAAAAGTGCTTTCACAAAAATCTATATTTGACTTCCAGTACCCTGACTGGGTACAACCAAAAGGGAGGCAATTCACATGATGCAGCATTCTTTCCTGTGATATCCCATGTAGTTGGCCCAAAGACCCAGAGAGGCCACCACCCCTTGATTTATAGCCCACCACACAATGGACAGAGCCATTAACACCTGGGAGTTAGCAGCCTTAACCCCTTCACACCCCTGAACCCTGCGCTGTGTACGCAGGGCACCCCTAAATTCTGCATTCTGTACATAGCATACCCCTGAACTTTGCACGTAGCACACCCCTTAACCCTGCACTCTATACATAGCTAACCCCTGAACTCTGCAGTCTGTACGTAGCACACTCCTGAACTCTGCACTCTGTACATAGCGCACCCCTGAACTCTGCACTCTGTACATAGCGCTCCCCTGATCTGTGCACTTTATACATAGTGCACCCCTGAACTCTGCACGTTGTATGTAACACACTCCAGAACCTTGCACTCTGTATGTATCATGACCCAGATACAAGCGGCCCTTTGAGGGCAATCATATTGCTGATGCAGCCCACGATTAAATCGAGTTTGACACCCCCGGCCAAGACAGTGAATGAAAGCCCAGAACAACACAGTAGGGTAAGCAAATTAAAGCCCTGTCTTCTGTGTGTGGAAAAGGTCATGAGCTTTGGTGAAGGGTAACCACTTCGGCTCTCAAACCTGTTCACCTGTTATGGACCAGAACAATTTTCAAATTAATGCTATGAGCCTGTTTATTCTGCGATAATTTTGTCATTACTTAAGATAAAATTGTAATACATATATTATTTTTTTAGGGACAATCAAGGCTTTCTTTTTGTGAATATTGTCCTGTAACAATGATTTTTTTTTCGCAATCATAGTTACATAGTTAGTCACGTTGAAAGGCACAAGTCCATCTGGCTCAACCAAAAAAAAAAAAACAGTAATGAAAACCCAACCATACAATCCCATATACACAATCCTATACCCGCAGTTGATCCAGAGGAAGGCGAAAAAACCCCAGCAAAGCATGATCCAATTTGCTACAGCAGGGGAAAAAATTCCTTCCTGATCTCCCGAGAGGCAATCGGATATTGCATGGATCAACTTTACCTATAAATATTAGTACCCACTTATATTAAGTACACCCAGGAAAGAATCCAGGCTAGCCAGAACCATCTCTGGAGGGAGTCTATTCCACATTTTCACAGCTCTTAAGGTGAAGAAACCTTTCCGTATTTGGAGATGAAATCTGTTTTTCTATAGACATAAAGAGTGCCCCCTTGTCCTCTGTGTTGACCTTAAAGTGAACAACTCAACACCAAGTTCACTATATGGACCCCTTATGTATTTATACATGTTGATCATATCCCCCCTTAATCTCCTCTTCTCAAAAGAGAATAAATTCAGTTCCTCTAATCTTTTCTCATAGCTGAGCTCCTCCTCTTATCAGTTTGGTTGCCCTTCTCTGTACTTTCTCCAGTTCCCCGATATCCTTTTTTAAAAACTGCTGCCCAAAACTGAAAATATTCCATATGCATATTCCAGATGAGGTCTTACTAATGATTTGTACAGGGGCAAAATTATATCTCTCTCTCTGGAGTCCATGCCTCTGTTAATACAAGAAAGTACTCTGTTTGCTTTGGAAACCACAGCTTGGTATTGCATGCTATTTTTAAGCGTATGATCTGCCAGAACACCCAGATCTTTCTCCGCTATGGATTCCCCCAGTTCTACTCCACCTAGTATGTATGATGCATGCATATTCTTAGCCCCCCAAGTGCATAACTTTACATTTATCAACATTAGGCTCCATGTACACGGGACGCTGGAAATGGTCGTTTAGGAGCAGTTGGGCGTTTTTTTCAGAAGCCCCTGAACCCATCTACATTTTATCTTATCTGTCCATGTACACCAGGTCGTTTACAGTCATTTGCAGGCAGTTGCGTTCAGGGACTTTTTTTAGGACGCAATTATTTGCGTTCGAACGTGTGTTTCCCGGCGTTTAAAATGCACAAACGCGTCCGAACGCATCTGAACGCGTCCGAACGCGTCTGAACGCGATGACCCGCGTTTAGCGTTCGCGTTTTTCCATTTTAAAGGGGAATAATTTTTTTAACCTCTAGGAACGCTTCTAAACGCAAACGCCGCTAAACGCCCGCTTAACGCGGGTACAAACGCGACCGAACGGACGTTTCAAACGTCCTAAAAATTCCAGCATTCAAAGGGACTTTTAACAACGTCCCGTGTACATGGAGCCTAAACCTCATTTGCCACATAGTTGCCCAATGAAACAGTGCATTGAGGTCAGCTTGTAAGTTGGAGACATCCTGTAGAGAAGTTATTCCACTGCAAAGCTTGGTGTCATCTGCAAAGACTGCAATCCTTAAACAATTAAACATAAACTAAATAAAGGGCACTTTTTCTTTTTTTTTAGCAGTGTTAGTTTAAAAATAAAAAGGGTTACTGCACATAAAAAGATGGCATCTTATTCTGTATTTGTCCTGTTTAAAACAGCACTACAATTATGATTTTTGTACAAAGCATTGCAAAGTCATTTACAAATGAATCAAAGTAGTTTTTTTTTTTTTTTTCAATTTTGCGCTTTTTTTGTGTGATGCATGAAAATGTATATAAAAGGTGTAAAAATATTAATAAACAAAGCAAACAAAAACAGAAAAAAAACGTTTAATTATTAGTTATTTAAAAAAAAATCATCAGAAAACTACAATTGAATGGTGAAGGAGAATAAGGAGTTAATTAGGGCTGATTAGAGTAAGCTAAGGGTTTAATGAGGGGTTCAACAGAGAAAGATTTAATTAAAACTTGTCATGTTGCTTTAACTGACTTAATTTGCAGATCAAAGTCCATCCCTTTGATATGTAAATGAATAAACAGAAAGTTACAATGTATCTTTGTAGCTTTCTGTATTGGCGGCTGAGCAATGTTGTTGATAAACATGGCCACACTGCTTTTTATTGAAAGCTCCTTCTGTGTGGACCTTCTGTGTGGACCTTCTCTGTGTACTCTTCAATGCAGCTGTGATTAATCACAGCTGAACTGCATTGTACTGGGACAGGGGAAATTCTGGCAGCAGAAGAGAATGACTGGACACACTAGACCCACCGTGTGTACAATTTTGGGGCGTGTCTAGTAAGCCAAGAGTCTGCAACTGGGTAAGGAAGTAAGGGGTCTGATATTTGCCAAGTATTCTAGAGGGAGAAACACTGATGGTGCACATGAGGTAGAGTGAGCACACATGCAGAAACGTCACCTTTACTTACAAGTGTAGCGTCCCCATTTTAATTCTACAAGATTTCTACCTGTATCTCCCTGATGTGCCATTGTGCTTTAATGTTGTATAGCCAGTATATCTGGCTTGTCTGTATCAGCTTTTTGTGAAGAGAAAAACTTTAACATAATTATGGGTATACAGGAGGTGTTCCTTGACAAGAAGCTGATTTGAGGGCAAACCTGCATTCCCACTAAACTACATGAAATGTAGCATTTTTAAAATGGGACTATTAGAAACTCGCTCCATGCCCTGTATGAGTTTTTCAGTACCACTAATAGCATTGGCGGCACAGACAAGGCAGGAACATGTCACATTTTAATTGGATTTATTCAATTTCCAATGGAAGGCACACTATAAAGTAACAAAATTTATCAACCATAATCAACTTTACAGATTGCACTGGATTCCGATTGGTTGGTCTAGGCCAGGGGTGTCAAACTTGATTTATTCACGGGCCGCATCAGCAATATGGTTGCCCTCAAAGGGCCGCTTGTATCTGGGTCACGATACATGCAGAGTGCACGGTTTAGGAGTGTGTTACATAAAGATTGCAGAGTTTAGGAGTGCCCTACATACACAGTGCAGAGTTTAGGAGTGCCCTACATACACAGTGCAGGGTTCAGGGGTGCCCTATGTACAGAGTGCAGAGTTTAGGAGTGCGCTACATGCAGAGTGCAGAGTTCAGAGGCTTGCTACATACAAAGTGCAGAGTTAAGGGGTGCTCTATGTACAGAGTGCAGCGTTTAGAAATGCGCTTCATACAGAGTGCAGAGTCCAGGGTTGTGCTACATACACAGTGCAGGGTTAAGGGGTGCGCTATGTACAGAGTGCAGAGTTTAGGAGTGTGCTACATACATAGTGCAGAGTTCAGGGGTGTGCTACATACAAAGTGCTGAGTTAAGGGGTGCTCTATGTACAGAGTGCAGAGTTTCGAAATGTGCTTCATATAGAGTGCAGAGTTCAGGGGTGTGCTACATACAGAGTGCAGAGTTAAGAGGTGTGCTATGTACAGAGTGCAGAGTTTAGGAGTGCACACTTTTTACATAGTGTATGGTTCATGAGTATGCTATGCACATTGGGCAACATCTCTCCCACCTATCCCCCCCCCACACCTCTGCCTACACTCCCCCCCCCAAAGCTTTCTCACATCTATACTCTATCTCAACTTCTTACCTAGCCCAGCTCTGGTACCCCCTGTATAGGTGGCTTCTTCCCTGCATATTGGGCTTTAGTTAGTACCACCCTATGTAGGCAGATCTGTGTGTTCAGCTCCAGTACCAGTGTTCTGTTTTGCTCTATATGTGTTATTTCGCTATCAAAATCAACAGCTCAACAGCAACCACACTTATGTGTAAGATGTATAAGTCTTTTACAACACTCCTTCTCTTCATTGCCACTATTGGATAAAGCAAGTCCCCAAAAGTCCGGCCTCAGGATGAAGCGCACTGGATGGAAAAGAAACACAGCCACCAGAGCTGTCAGGAACCTCTTCCACTGACAGCTATGCCGGATCAGCCGCGCATGCGCTAAGCTCACAAAGCCAGCACCGCTGGAGGGACTGAGGAGGAGAGAAAATGGGAAATGTTTACCTTTGTTGCCTAGGAGACTGACTAGCCGCGCATGCACTCAACTCACACTAAGCCGGCACCGCTTGCGTGTCTGAAGGGGATAGAGCCGGAAATGTTTACTCTTGTTGCCTGGGAGACCTGGTGTGATAGCAGAAACAACAGACAGCAGTGAAAACACTAGGTGGCGGCCGGTGGCCACTGCGCGGGGCCACATGAAAAGGTCTGGCAGGCCGGATTTGGCATGAGGGCCTTGTGTTTGACACCTGTGCTCTAGGTAGAGCATTGTGCACCGTGTGCTTTGCTCCTTGCACTACTGTATTGAATGAAATGGATATATTTTTCTAATGAAGCCACCCTAAAGGTTTAAAGAAGGAGTACAGCCAAAGCTCATTTGGCTGTACTTCCCCTGTGGATCGCAGGATTCCAGTTCGTTCTGCACTCCTGTGACCTGTTTTCAGCGGACAGCGGGCTGAATCCACTGTCAGCTGATGTCACAGAGTAGGTCCAGGCTCGGGTAAGATTGCGACACTGAAGTCGGGATCCTCCCACATGCCTGGACCGGCACCCAGCTCAGAGACTCAGCGAGCCACTGAGAGCCTGAGCCGGCTGGTCCCACCCCCTTCACAGCCCATCATTTCAGTGAATGAGGAGAAGCAAGAGCAGAGAGCAGTGACTGAAAGTCAGCGGTTCTCTGCTTGGAGAGCTCTGAAAAACTAGCAATCTGCCATGTTAGATTGCTTGATTCTAAGTGGTAGAGCTGCCAGGGGACCGATTCTGCATCCACCTAGGTAAGTATAAATCTACAAAAACCCCATACTTCTCTTTTAAAAATATGCACTTACCCAAAGTAGTCTTTAATTGCCTTTGGTTACTGGTAACTTGCTTCCTATGGGTGGCTGTACATTGCACATCATAACTATTCTGCACTTTCCACTGCAAAAGCCCAATTTTGCCCCAAGATGAAAAATGTATCTCATTTGAGTGACCTCTTTAAAGGTTTGCAAGATCCTCATTTATTTGTTAAAAAATAAAGGAGCACACCTAGATTAATGTAATGTGTAAATATACCCATAACAGCATAATGATTTTTTTTTTTTTTGCAAATTAAAGCGGCGTGAGTTAATTAACTTGAAAGGGTTTACTTGTATTATTTATTATATATTGATCCATCAATTGCTGAGATGCATTAAACGTGCTGCTTGATTGGAACAAAACAAAGACATCACAAAAATAAAGCATGTAGCAGCATGACAAATTACAGTATTTTATATAAACTTCAGTCGCATTAGTTAATTATTATCACGGAAGAAGGCCAGTTAAAAAACCTAATTATAAAAAAAACGTAGAGAAGAGAAGCAACAATTACACTTTTGCCTTTGGTAACAAAAGATAGAACTTAATTGATCACTATTGGTAAACAAATAGCAGGTTTGGCTGGGCACTGCCCTGGGGGACATAATGACAGCTCCCGGGTGCCTACCTCTGTTTGTAAACAAACAGCCAGGGATTCCCTTCATCTATACGAGGCCAATATCCCAAGTGAGGGTCTGGTTTAGATGGTAATGAGGGAATCCACACAAAAAAGTGGGATTTCCCCTAAAAATACATATCAGACCCTTATCCTTGAAAATGGAAAATTTACCCTCTTAAAATCAAGTGTTTTTATCTTTCCAGTATGTGTTTGTTGTTTACAGCTTATAGTAAATGAAATCATGTTATGGTCTCTGCTACCCTTATATGAACATTAGTAATATTCTCCACTTGATTTGAGATTAACAGGTCCAGTCGAGCATAATTTCTAATTGAGGCCTCTATAAACTACACTGTAAAATTGACTTGTAAAAGGTTTATAAATTTCTGGCCTTTTACTATTCCAGCAGTGCGATTACTCCAGTCAATTTCTGGGTAGTTTAAATCCCCCCTTATTATCACTGTCTTGCAGCCCTTTCTCTCTGTGAAAGTAGTAAAGTCTCTAGCTCTACTGGGTGGCCTTTAACAAACTCTAATACCTAAGAAGATGTTAACCCAATACTTCAAATACCAGATATGTGCCTGCTGTACCATGTACTTGTATGAAAAATTCCCTAGTTTTCTTTTTATTGCTTCCTTTGCGTGAAATCCCTGGAGTTCCTGCCACTCCCTCTGCTTTCCTTTTAAAAACTGAGCACACTAAGCATTAGGGATACGCCGATACCAGTAACGGTGCCGATACCAGGCATTTGAGCGAGTATCAGTAATCGCCCAATGCTGCCGATACAGCTCCTGTGTGTGTATATTGAAAGGGATTAGTGCCATCTAGTGGGCAGTTTAAAAAATGTTCAACTCCTGAGTGGAGAGCCAGAGCATAGATAGCATAGAGAGGACAAAGTGGCCAGCCTGGGAAGGGAAAATGTCAGTGCTGACAACTGGGCAGGGACGGACACGAATTGTCATAGGACTGAGCGAGCCAGGAGGGTGGGAAGGGAGTCATCTGTCATTACCTGGTGGGGGGAAGGGGGGGTCATCTGACATGTAGCCAGAAGCAGGAGAGAGAGAGATGAGAGAACGCCATAATTTTGTGAACGGTGGAAGTATCTTGGTGCACAGTGTAAGCAGCGGGTGGTAGTAGAGGGCCCCAGGTCAAATTTAGCATCGGGGCCCACAAGCTTCATGCTACACCTTTGCTGTGTTATTTAACCACTTGCCTACAGTGCACTTTCACCCCCTTCCTGCCCAGACCGATTTTCAGCTTTCAGCGCTCTCACATTTTGAATGACAATTACTCAGTCATGCAACACTGTACTCATAAAAAATTTGTGTCCTTTTTTTCACACAAATAGAGCTTTATTTTGATGGTATTTAATCACTACTGGGTTTTTTATTTTTTGTGCTATAAATAAAAAAAGACTGAAAATATTGTGAAAAAAACACATTTTTCTTTGTTTCTGTCATAAAATTTAGCAAATTAGTAATTTTTCTTCACAAATTTTGGCCAAAATTTATACTGCTACTTATCTTTGGTAAAAATAACCCAAATAAGTGTATATTATTTGGTCTTTGTGAAAGTTCTAGAGTCCACAAGTTATGGCGCTAATCATTGAAAATTGACCTCACTTGATCGCACCTGATGTACTGAAGGCCTATCTCATTTCTTGAGACACTAAAAAGTCAGGAAAGTATAAATACCCCCCAAATGACCCCTTTTTGGAAAGTAGACATTCCAAGGTATTTAATAAGGGGCATGGTGAGTTTTTTGAAGTTGTAATTTTTTCCCACAGTTCTTTGCAAAATGAAGATTTTTTTAACAAATTGACGTATTAACAGGTTATTTCTCTCACACAGCATATATATACTTGCAACTACACCCCAAAACACATTCTACTACTCCTCCTGAGTATGGCGATACCACATGTGTGAGACTTTTTCACAGCCTTGCCACATACAGAGGCCTAACATCCAAGTAGCACCGCCCGGCATTCTAGGAGCATAAATTACACATATAATTTCCTGACAACCTATCGCACTTTTGAAGGCCCTGAAGCACCAGGACAATGGAAACCCCCATAAAATGACCCCATTTTGGAAAGCAAACACCCCAAGGTATAATTTTTGAGGCATAATGAGTCTTTTGAACGTGTCATTTTTTTCCACAAGTTTTTGGAAAATGTGGAAAGAAAATGAAAATGCATTTTTTTTTTACACAAAGTTGTCCATTTATGAAATATTTCCAACACATAGCATGTACATAGCAAAAATTGCACCCCAAAATACATTTTGCTACTCCTCCTGATTATGTCAATACCACATGTGTGAGACTTTTTCACAGCCTGGCCACATACAGAGGCCTAACATCCAAGTAGCACTTTACACAAAGTTGTCCATTTATCCACTTTAAGACTGGGCCTATTTTTGACACTTGGTGTTTACAAGCTCAAATCAATTTTTTTGCTAGAAAACTACTTAGAACCCCCAAACATTATATATTTTTTTTTAGCAGAGACCCTAGAGAATAAAATGGAGATCGTTGCAATATTTTTTATCACACCATATCTGCGCAGCAGTCTTCCAAATGCAATTTTTTGGAAAAAAATTTACTTTTTTTAATAAAAAAATAAGAAATCAGTAAATTTAGCCCAATTTTTTTCCATAATGTGAAAGATAATGTTACGCCAAGTAATTAGATACCCAACATGTCATGCTTCAAAATTGCGCACGCTCACAGAATGGCGCCAAACATTGGTACTTAAAAATCCCCATAGGCAACATTTTAAAAATTTCTACAGGTTACCAGCTTAGAGTTACAGAGGAGTTCTAGAGCTCAAATTATTGATCTCGCTCTAACGATCGCGGCGATGCCTCACATGTGTGGTTTGAACACCGTTTACATATGTGGGCGGGACTTGCATATGCGTTCGCTTCTGCGTGCGAGCTAACGGGGACAGGGCGCTTTAATTTTCTTTTCCTATTTATTTTATTTATTATTTTTTGATTTTTACACAGTTTTAAAAAAAAAATGTTTTGATCATTTTTATTCCTATTTACAAGGAATGTAAACATCCCTTGTAATAGAAATAGGCATGACAGGTCCTCTTTATTGTGAGATCTGGGGTCAAAAAGACCTCACACCTCACAACTACACTAAAAAAGAAAAAAAAATTGTTGAAAAAAAAAAAGCGGTCCTTTAAACCGGTTGCTAGGCAACGACTTTTGACGTATCTCCGGTCCTCCAAGACCATAGAGTCGAGTGAGGGCCATCTTGCCCTCACTCGACTTCCTGTCTCTGAGAATCCGGGACCGGATAGTTTTCCCCGCTAAGCTGGGAAAACGTCTGGGACGCGGCAGGAGGGGGGGGGGAACCTCTTCCCCTGCACCGTAAGGGTAATTCCACTGCGAATCCGCCACTGGGACCACCCTTATATGAAAGCCGACCGCCCGCCGTTTAGTATTTAGCCAGTATTTAGCTTTTAATGGCCGACGTATATAGTCGTTAGGCGGGTCAGTAAGTGGTTGCATGTATATAGCAAAAATTGCACCCCAAAATACATTGTATAAAGGAAAGTGTACAGGAATAGTCCATCTCCGATCCGCTACTATTAGCGATTTCAAATTCCGAATCGGATTCGGAATTGGATTCGGATACTGATGAGAGCTCCCCGGTGCTCTCATTAGTCATGGAGAGGACCTGAAGGGCCTCCTCGCTGCTGTACATCCTTTTTGACCCTTTGCTGGTTGTGATGGGCTGTGCGACGGTTGACAGTTGACTGCGGATGATCACTGATGGGTGGCAGGTGACTGATAGGTGGCAGGTGACGGTCACTGATGGGGTGACAGATGACGATGACTGATGGGTTGACAGATGACTATGACTGATGGGGTGACAGGTGACGATGACTGACTGGGTGACAGGTGATGATGACTGATGGGGTGACAGATGATGATGACTGATGGGGGTGACAGGTGACGATGATTTATGGGGTGACATGTGACGATGATTGATGGGGTGACAGATGACGATGATTGATGGGGTGACAAATGATGATGATTGATGGGGTGACAGATGACGATCACTGATGGGGTGACAGCCAGGTGACGATGATTGATGGGGTGACAGATGACGATCACTGATGGGGTGACAAGTGACAATGATTGATGGGGTGACAAGTGACGATCACTGATGGGGTGACAAGTGACGATGATTGATTGGGTGACAGGTGACGATGACTGATGGGGTGACAGGTGACGGTGATTGATGGGGTGACAGGTGATGGGCGATGGTCACCGATGGGTGACAGGTGACGGGCGATGGTGCACGGCAGTACTGATGGCAGTCTCTGGTGACAGGTGCACTTTAGGCTACGTTCACATGTGGGCGTAGCGGATCAGGGCAGAATCACTGCGATTCTGCCCGCATTCCGGAAATCATTGCAAATCGCGGGGCGCCTGTGCATTGCCCGTGATTTGCAATAGCACCCCAAACGCTGTGCGATGTTGCCGCGATTTCCACCTGCCGAATCGCGGTAACATCATGCAAACAACGCATGACGCCCCAAAGAAACTCTTGTACCTTTTTTGGGCGTCATGCGTTGTTTGCGTGATGTTACCGCGATCGCTATGCTCACATGTGAACGTTATGGGTGGCAATTTCTGGGCACTGATGAGGTGACTGTTGGGTGACAGGTGCAATTGGGGGGGGGGCTGAGGACTGTGTGGGGACCTTTATTGGTGTGATTTTACTTTGACAGGTGTACAGAGCAGTAACTCACTGTTTCTGGCTCTGCTTTCCTCACACTGGAAACTGTGTGAGGGGAGAAGAGCTAGTAACAGTGAGTTACTGCTCTGTGTACATTTTGTGATCGGCTGTGAATGGATTCACAGCCGATCACATAGTAAACAGTCACTGTCAGTGACTGTTTACTACCGCCGGTGACTAGCTGTGTTCCTAGGGAACACAGAGCCACCGACATGACCGTGCTGTGCGCTCCCGATCGCGCATGCGCGGTCTTTCTGCTGGCTTTCCTATTGTGATCGGCTGTGTGATTTGAACACAGCCGATCACGTGGGAAACAGCCAATGGGCATGGCTGTTTCCCCCCTTTCCGGTGACGCGCTGTGTCCCAGGGACACAGGCAGGGCAGGGCGGCGCACACACGATCGCGCGCCTGCCCTGCCTGAATGGGCGGACGTCATATGACGTCCGCCCAGAACAATGGCCACACCATCCCGCCGTCATTTGACGGTGGGCGGGCAGCAAGTGGTTAAACTGACTAGATGGCGCTTTAATCCCTTCCTAGACACACACACAGGAGTGGTGGGGGAAATCGCATGCAATTCGGACAGGAAGCGCACTGCATTCCCGTTCAAATCGCATGTGATTCTTTGAAATGTGATTTGCACCAATTTTTTCGTATTGACGTAAATCACACCGCAAAGTATCAGTACTCGGTATAGGCAATCACTTTACTGAAAGTATCTGTACCTGTACTCATTGCAAAAAGAGTGGTATCAGTGCATCCCTACTAAGCATGCAAACAAAGTTATCTAGCTGCGCTAAGAACTCAGCCTGTTATCCTCCAATGGTCAGACGTGTGCTGACAAGCCAACCCCCCCCCCCCCACCACAGCCATTCAATTCACTGGGAAGTTCAGTGTGGTGCTGTTTCTCCTCCCCTAGTTCCCCTTATGCAGCTGAGAACAAAGGGTATGTGATCACTTGAAAAAAAGAGGTAAAAGGTATTTATAATGTTTTTTTTATATCAGTGCACAAATTTTTCCCTTATATTTATATTTTAAACTGAATGGGTTGTTTTACAAGGTAAGGGTTCACATAAAACTTAAGTTCGAAGTATTGTAATGTTCTGGTACCTTTGGGTACCCTAATTACTCTTTCATAAGTGTATGCGCCCCACCATTCTCTTTTGGTAAGGTGAGCATACACCTTTAAGACTGATGCTGTCATCACTGAGTGCCGGACTGGATGGCTATTTAGATCGCCGGCTCTCACTCACAAGTGTTCGTTCAAACTGCTTTGTGCCTTGATGCTAACCTGTCTTGAAGCTCTCATGCTTGCAAGCATACCTCGCTGTCGGAACCACGCTGCGCTGATCCCTGTATCCCGCTACCGGATCATCCGCTCTTGCCGAACCTCTCCTCTGCTACATTGCTATTAGTGATAAGTACCCCACAGGGGAAACCTCTATAACTTTCATACTAAAGCTTACACTATCTAGCTCTGCATACTAAGGACAATTACTACATCTGCATTATCTAAGATTGCTAGCTCTTGTGCCTACTACCACCTGTTCTTGCACTGGGTTGATCTCTCTTGTATGTCCACCTGCTACTCTGTCATCTGCTACCATACATGATTGCTAAACCTATCTGCATCCCATCTGCTACTATCTTACTTTCAAGAACATTTCCTTTCAAGTGTCTGTCATCTACCATCTCTACCCAACCTGTCTCTTCAGCCTATCATCACTGTGTTACTATATACATAAGTCACTCTAGGAAACATCTTATTGAGTGTGTGTATTTACTTGCTGAATTGAGATCATCCACACATGATGAGTCATTGAGAGTTGGGATTGGTGTCTCAGTGTTTCTCTACATGACTACTGAAGTGGAATATTTCTGCAGCTGAAAATCCACATCATACATAAAACGCAGGAGCGTTACAGATTGAACGAACCACAAATGGATTCAGCAGAAATAACCACTCAGATGACACAATTAAAACAGCAAGTAACTGCGTTAATACACGCACTTGCTGAATTAAAAGAAGACAATCAGGCTCTGTCGCAGCAGGTAATTAGACTGACACAACTTACCACTGCTCAGTCCTCTGAACCCAAAATAAATCCTCCTTTGGTATTTACAGGCGATCGCAAAAAATTTCGCGAATTTAAAAACGCATGTGAGTTACTTTTCTTGCTAAAACCCCGTACCTACCTTACTGATCACATTAAGGTTTGTACTATTATTTCTTACCTAACAGGCGATCCTCGGGCCTGGGCAGACTCTCTTTTTGAGAAAAGCGATCAGCTTCTCAACTCCTATGCCTTGTTCCTAGCAGAACTCACTAGCCTATATGATGATCCCAATAGGCAGAGTACTGCCGATCTTCAATTAAGATCCTTGAAACAAGGTGGGAGACCTGTAGAAGACTTTGTCGCAGAATTCAAGAGATGGACCCTTGATTCAGAATGGAATGATGCATCTCTGAAAACCCAATTTAGGCTTGGCCTATCAGAGGCCGTTAAAGACGAGCTCGCCCGAGCGGATCTGCCAAAAACCCTGGATGCATTGATACAACTCAGTATCACCATAGATAGAAGACTACGAGAAAGAAAGGCTGAGAAAATGGGAATGCCATTATCCAGTTCTTCTCGGATTTCGGCCGTTGACCCCGTTCCTATGGAGGTAGGAACCATACGGCCACCTCTATCAATTATGGAAAGAGCCAGAAGACGATCTGGTAATCTCTGCTTGTACTGTGCATCCCCGGATCACAAGATAAACGTCTGTCCCCTAGTCTACAAAAAGAAGGGTGAGTGTTCACATGTCCTCCTAGGGGGATTGACAACTTCAATCACTAACCCTTATCTTTCTGTTTGCTTAACATTACAGTGGGACCAGAACAGGATTACTACTAAGGCCATGATTGACACAGGATCTTGTGGAAATTATATTGACATACGTTTTGCTGCTTTAAATAAAGTTCCTATTATTTCTAAACTTAAACCTGTCTCAGTGAGTCTTATTAACGGTGTTCCTTTATCCTCTGGTCCGATCACTGATCAGACACAGGCACTCCTAGTCACTACTAACGGGTCTCATATGGAGACCACTACCTTCGATCTAATACCTTCACCCCACTTTCCCATTGTTTTGGAACTTCCCTGGTTGCACACACATCAACCAACCATAGATTGGAAGGAACGGACCCTGACCTTCCTCTCTTGCTATTGCGAGGGTACGTGTAACCTCCCGTCTTTCGGGAAGATCCTGTCTGTGGTGACAGATGAGATTGCACCACTATGTTATCAGGATCTCTCTGAGGTTTTTCTTGAGAAAAATGCTCAAGCACTACCTCCCCATCGAGACTATGATTGTAGCATTGATCTACTCCCAAATAGCAAATTGCCGTTCGGTCATGTTTATCCTCTTTCACAGGATGAACTTTCCCATCTCAAAGACTATTTGGATGAGAATTTGGAAAAAGGTTTTATTAGACCTTCCACTTCTTCCACAGCAGCAGGACTCTTTTTTGTCCGCAATAAGGACTCAAGTCTCAGGCCTATCATCGACTATAGGCAATTGAATGCTATTACAATAAAAGATCGCTATCCTCTACCGCTTATCCCTGAGCTCATTGAGCAGGTGCGTGGAGCTACCTATTTTTCAAAATTGGACCTGAAAGGAACATACAATCTCATTCGAATCCGTGATGGACACGAGTGGAAGACTGCATTCAGAACCAGATACGGATTGTTCGAATATCTTGTAATGCCATTCGGGCTATGCAACGCCCCTGCAGTTTTTCAACGATTTATAAACGATATTTTCAGAGACTTACTAGATGTCTGTGTTGTGGTATATCTGGACGATATACTTATATATTCACGATCCCTGTCTGAACACATAAGACATGTAAGACTAGTATTATCGAGATTGCTTGCACACAACCTTTATGTGAAACTGAAAAAATGCTTGTTTCATAAAGAAGAGGTACTGTTTCTAGGCTACATCATATCCAAAACAGGAATCGAGATGGACATGAGTAAGATATCCTGCATTCAGGATTGGCCTACACCAACCACACGCAAGGCGCTACAGCGATTCCTTGGATTTTCGAATTTCTACAGGAAGTTCATTAGAAACTTCTCTGCCATTGTGAGACCCCTCACACAGCTCACTAGCATTAAAAAAAACATTCAAATGGTCAGATGAAGCAAATAAAGCTTTTCACCTGTTAAAGACAAGGTTTACTTCTGCTCCCATACTACGCCATCCAGACCCATCCCTCCAATACATTCTGGAAGTAGATGCGTCAAACATGGCAGTAGGAGCAATACTCTCCCAACGACCAACTCACACTTCACCACTTCATCCAGTCGCCTTTTTTTCTAAATCCCTAAGCAGTCCAGAGATAAATTACCCCGTGGGTGAAAAGGAACTGCTTGCTATAAAATTGGCTCTGGAGAATTGGCGACATCTACTCAAAGGCACCCAATTACCAATACTTATATACACGGACCATAAAAATCTCCAATATCTTCAGACTAACAAAACTCTCTCGCACCGACAGGTACGATGGTCACTATTCTTTCTAAGGTTTAACTTCCTAGTGACCTACACACCTGCAGATAAGAACAAAAAGGCGGATGCACTATCACGACTAACTGAAGAAAACTACTTCGAAATCCCTTCCGTTCCTATAATACCTCACAAACGCATTATTGGAGTTGTCCGTTCCTTGAAGAAAGAGGTTTTGCATGGTATAAGTTTGGATTCACCCCCACCACAACTAAATACTGATGCAGAAGGCTTCCTCTACTACAACGACAAACTTTACATACCACCTACCCTACGCACCAAGATCTTGGAATTATCGCATGATGTGCCTATGGCAGGACATATGGGTATGACAAAGACTCTTAATCTGATTACCAGGCAATTCTGGTGGCCTGATATGAAAACGTCTATACAAAAATTCGTCTCTTCATGCAATGTCTGTGCCAGGTCCAAAATTGACACTACGAGACCATCCGGTCTACTATGCAGTCTACCAATACCCCAAACTCCATGGGAAGTTGTGTCCTTGGACTTTATAGTGGAATTGCCTCCTTCCAAAGGATTTAATACCATCTTAGTGTCAGTGGACCATCTGACAAAAATGGCACATTTCATTGCTATTCGCAGACTACCTTCGTCCAAACAAACGGCAGAACTCCTGATGAAACATGTCTTTAAGTTACATGGTATCCCAAAAACTCTCCTGTCTGACCGTGGATCACAATTTATTTCCAAGTTCTGGCAAGAACTATGTCACATACTACGGATCGAGCGGAAGCTCACTTCTCCTTACCATCCGCAGACCAACGGACAGACTGAAAGAGTCAACCAATGCATCGAGCAATATTTACGTTGTTACACTTCTTACCAACAGGATGATTGGGTGGATCTTCTCCCTCTGTCAGAATTTGCCTACAACAACGCAACCCACAGTACGACCAAGCAGAGTCCGTTCTACTTGAACTATGGGTTTCATCCCTCTATTCTTCCACCACGCATCCTTCCTTCAAATAACCCAGTAGCTTCAGACTATCTTACCCAAATAAAGGACTCTCTGGGTTTGCTTAATACTACCATTGCACACGCTCATAGTCAACAAAAGAAGTACTATGATCTTCGCAGAAGACCTTCTCCTCAGTACGCTATCGGGGACCTCGTTTGGCTCTCAACAAAAAATTTAAGACTGAAAATCCCTAGCAAAAAGCTTGGACCTCTGTTCTTGGGACCTTTCCCAATCAAGAAACTTATTGGAAAAGCTGCAGTACAGCTTACATTGCCAATAGACCTCAAAATACATCCCATTTTCCATGT
Source organism: Pelophylax lessonae (assembly GCF_965119305.1). Lineage (NCBI taxonomy): Eukaryota > Metazoa > Chordata > Amphibia > Anura > Ranidae > Pelophylax > Pelophylax lessonae. Next base: position 638,317,222 of record NC_138769.1, on the reverse strand, counting down.
GTCACTACTGAAGCCCCATGTTCCTGACCAAGGAATAAGGCCTACTATCCCACCTCCTCCTCCTGTACAAGTTGAAGGTGGAGAAGAATATGAGATAAAAGAGATTCTGGATTCTCGTATCCACAGAGGAAGACTTCAGTACTTGGTTCGATGGAAGAACTATGGGCCCCAAGACGACACCTGGCTAAACACCTCTGACATACATGCCCCTAGATTAATTCGCAATTTTCATGCAAAGTACCCAGACAAACCAGCTCCAGAGGCCTTCAGGAGCCGGCCTTAAGGGGGGGTACTGTAATGTTCTGGTACCTTTGGGTACCCTAATTACTCTTTCATAAGTGTATGCGCCCCACCATTCTCTTTTGGTAAGGTACGCATACACCTTTAAGACTGATGCTGTCATCACTGAGCGCCGGACTGGATGGCTATTTAGATCGCCGGCTCTCACTCACATGTGTTCGTTCAAACTGCTTTGTGCCTTGATGCTAACCTGTCTTGAAGCTCTCATGCTTGCAAGCATACCTCGCTGTCGGAACCACGCTGTGCTGATCTCTGTATCCCGCTACCAGATCATCCGCTCTTGCCGAACCTCTCCTCTGCTACATTGCTATTAGTGATAAGTACCCCACAGGGGAAACCTCTATAACTTTCATACTAAAGCTTACACTATCTAGCTCTGCATACTAAGGACTATTACTACATCTGCATTATCTAAGATTGCTAGCTCTTGAGCCTACTACCACCTGTTCTTGCACTGGGTTGATCTCTCTTGTATGTCCACCTGCTACTCTGTCATCTGCTACCATACATGATTGCTAAACCTATCTGCATCCCATCTGCTACTATCTTACTTTCAAGAACATTTCCTTTCAAGTGTCTGTCATCTACCATGTCTACCCAACCTGTCTCTTCAGCCTATCATCACTGTGTTACTATATACATAAGTCACTCTAGGAAACATCTTATTGAGTGTGTGTATTTACTTGCTGAATTGAGATCATCCACACATGATGAGTCATTGAGAGTTGGGATTGGTGTCTCAGCGTTTCTCTACATGACTACTGAAGTGGAATATTTCTGCAGCTGAAAATCCACATCATACATAAAACGCAGGAGCGTTACAAGTATGCACATTGTTCTGCACTGGCTACACGTTTGCCCCAGGCATGTATGTAGCTCAACATAAAGCTTAGGCTCTGTTCACATATATGCGATGCGGGAAGGCTGCGAATTGGCAGCCTGTTCCCGCATCGCACACGCACCCCCGGCAGTTCACACTGCCATATGCGATACGCTGGGGGTGTCAATGTAATCTTAACGACACCCCCAGTTTGATCGCATATCGCAGTGCGATCGTGCAGCTCGCACAGGATCGGATCGCACAAGTGTGAACCGCTGTGCGATCCGATCCTGATGCGGCTAGAAAAAAGGGTCCTGTGCGTGTTTGGTGCGGCTGCGGTGCGAATTTAGCCATACAAACTGTATGGCTAAACTCGCACCGCACAGCCGATCGCATGTAATGTCGGAGCAGTGCGCTCCGATATTACATGCGAACCCCGCACACGCACAAGTGTGAACCGGGGCTTAAACCTTGAATCCTAAAACT